>NW_019416316.1:95030-119418 GCF_000390285.2 Anoplophora glabripennis
GAAATTGTTCATCGAAAAGGATCTTTAAACTTACTTCCGGATGCGTTATCTAGAGCACCAATAGAAGCGTGTGTCATCGAAATAAATCGAAATTGCATTAATGAAGACTCTTGGTATACCAAAATGGTAAATAATATACAAAATGCTCCAGAACACTATTCAGATTGGAAAGTTGAAAATGGCTTGTTATATAAACATACTCCGTTCAATTTTGGATTTAATACAAATATGTACCAGTGGAAGTTGGTGATTCCTAAATCTCAACGTCTGGATGTTTTTAAAGAGTGTCACGATGACCCCAAAGCCGCACACCTTGGGATATATAAGACCGTGAACCGTATAAGGGAACTTTATTATTGGCCAAAATTGTTGCACGACGTACAAAAATATGTAAGACGATGTAAAACTTGTGCTGCGCAGAAAATGAGTTCGTCAGCTCGTCCAGGATTAATGGGTCGGCCAAAGAGAGTAAATTATCCATGGCAATACATCTCTGTTGATATATTAGGTCCCCTTCCTAGATCGAAGAATGGTTTCTGTTATATATTGGTTATTAATGATTATTTTACAAAGTTCTGTTTGTTACATCCACTACGGGAAGCAAAATCTTCTAGTATTGTTAAATTTTTAGAAGACCAAGTTTTTCTAGTATATGGTGCACCACAAGTAATTGCGTGTGATAATGGGGTCCAGTTTATATCTAACGTATTTAAAAAACTTGCTCAAGATTATGGAGTTATGATACACTACAATGCAAACTTTCATCCCCAAGTAAATGCTGTTGAACGAGTAAACAGGGTTTTAGAAACGGCCATTCGTTCATACTTAAAAGACATCGATCATCGAAACTGGGATAAAGAAATCCATAAAATAGGTTTTGCTTTACGCACAGCAGTTCACGAGAGTTCTGGTTTTACACCTACATTATTAAATTTTGGGCGGTACGTTCCATCAAATGGAAACTACTATGGTAAGTTAGAGTCAGCGAGTGAGCTTGATTTAACTGAGTGTAATCGTAAAGAATACGGCCAGGAAATTGATAAGCTTCCTCAACTATACCAAGAGGTTCGCGATCATTTAGCAGAAGCCTATAGAAGGAATGAGAAAAGTTATAATCTTAGGAAAAGACCATCTGATGTATATCACGTAGGAGACAAAGTTTGGAAAAAGAATTTCGTTTTGTCTAATAAAGCTGAATGTTTTGCAGCAAAACTCGCACCAAAATACATTTTGTGTAAAGTTAGGAAAGTAATTTCTAAATTAGTTTATGAGCTCGATGGTCCAGATGGCAGAAACATTGGTAGATTCCATGTAAAAGATTTAAAACTTTATCAGGATTCAGAACCGGATTAGACTAAGTATGAATGGTTGAATGAATGTGGCAGCGATTAGGTAAATGGTGAATGAATGTACTGATTAATACCTACTGTACATCACGTCACGTAAAAAAAAGAATAGACGTCAATTCAAGAATTGATGAGAAATTTTGGAAATAAGAAGCTTCTTAAACTGTCCCGATTAGAAAGTAAAATTTTCAATTAATTATTATTTTACAGCCTATAGTATTTAATCCTTAAACAGTCCCGATTTGAGTGTAAAATTTTCATTTAATTATTATTTTACATCTTATAGTATTTAATTCTCAAACTATCCCGATTTTGACGAAAGCAAAATTTTCATTTAATTTGTATTTTACATTTTATAGTATTTAGTTTACAAATTACTTGTACTCTATGTGTAAGATATATTGATAAGTTAAGTTTATAGTAAAAAAATGTTCTCGTAAGCTCGACCATTTTTACTGGGGCGAGGGGGTGTGTGACACTATCAAATGGTTCGCCCTGTATTATTTATAATGTACTCATAAATAAGCTGCATAACGGGCTAAATATGTTATGTTTTTTTTGTGTGAGCTATTGATATTTCTCTAGATTTAGTTTCATCATTATCATAATAAAATTTCAATGCACAATTCGAATGCTAACAATATTTCCCAGCATATAGCGATAAGTTTTTGTAAGTATAAAAAGAATCTCGCAAAATAAAGACACAGGCGATTCGCAGTGAGAAGTTGGCCGTTAGTGTGAAACCTTATAAGATCTAAGGTAATAACAATAATACATTACATTTAATAGATATTCACATCTAATTTTGATTTGAGTAATATGTTTATAACATTTCAATCTAGATCAAATAAAGCAAAACTATATATATTGTAGGTTTTTAATTATACCGAGAAAAGAAACAAAAACAAATTACTATCACTGCTTTTGCTTTGGCGAAGATTTAGTAGCCAGACACCACCAGCCACACTAAAGAAGTTGATCATATTTGCCTCTGTAATGCAGAACTTAAAGAGTAAATGGAACTAATTCTGAAGCCACACCAGAGAACAGCCATTTTTCTTATAAATGTACTACTGACGATGTCCTTGTAAGGTACCAATTCCCTGTGAATGAGTGAGTACATTTTCCTCTTTTATCTCTTGGGTTTCACCCAGATTATACTGAGCAGCATCACTGTCTTCTCCAGCAAAGGATCACCTAGAATTTAAATCTTATAAGCCTTAAGAGCACGTGAAGAACGTTAATAAATTTACCTTCGTTTTTAGAATATTCTTGTCATTTTAGTCTGTAAGTTTGTCAATTTTTTTTTCAAGTTTGCACGTTCATATGTTAATACTTACCTGTAATGGTACATAAACCTTAAAATAGCAACCTTAACTATTTTTATATTTATACATATTTACATTTATAAACTATTTATACTACTATTATAAGCTATTTATGAAAATAACAAAAACAAAATTTATACTTACCGAAAAGGGCGGCCCTTTCAATTAATTAAATTTTCTAAACTTTTATATGTACTATTTAATAAAACATATTTCTATTGTATTATATAATCCCAACTAATTTTTATATTAAAATTATATTTAGAACTAATATAATTATTTTGCTTATCTTGCTCCCCTTCCTCGTCGATTCATTCGACTGGCGCCCATGGTTTACTAATTATAACAACTTAAATAATATCATAAATAGAGCAACAAAATATCCAACCCACGACCATTAATAACTAATAATAATCAAGAATAAATAAAATATATAAATAAAATTAACCTCAAACAACTGGGGAGGGCACAGCACAATTAATGAAGTGAATTAATTGTATTTACTGCTTGATAGAAAATGGTATTTAGTTCAGTATTCTTAAACGTTCTATGAATATTGAATAATGTATTCGTTATGCAAATATACAGGATCTTAAAAATAATCTGCCTTATATAGGGTGATTCATTTTCGGAGAGCTGCCCAAAGTTGTATTTTGTTTTAAATGGAACACCCTGTGTTTAAGTGGATATTTATATTTTACATGGAATTATGCAATTTTTTCGTAATAGGTCCTACTATGTCTCAAAAATCTGAGATATTAATATTTTAATATAAAAAATGACATTTTCGGCGTTACACTTAGGGTTACCAGATCTATTTCATGACACATCCGGAACATGACCCGTACGGGGTTTGAGTTTGAAGTAATCGATGTCAAAAAAAAGGAAATATCTAGTTCGTGACCTGAAGATATGGATCCAGTGATAGGTTTCAACGGGGCGTTGTATAATTGATGTCTAAAAAAAGGACAGGATCAGAAAATGTAGGAAATATTTTCGAAGAAATCATAATTTCTCCGCAACAAAGAAAACCCGGAGAAATGACGTGTTAACCCGGAGCCCGAAGATGTACCATCAAAACCCGAAGACTCCGGGTCAAACCTGGGGATCTGGCAACCCTAACTATATCCTGACCAAATTTGGTTTAGTGCAACTTTCGCGGTTTCGAGAATACAATACCTATGTATATTTTCAGCCACGAAAATTGAATAATTCCAAATATTTCGAATTTTCACCCCAAAGAACGGCGGTGACAACATTTTTAACATTAAGGCGGTGTTTCGCATTGTATTAGCTATGTCCTCTCCAAATTTGGTTTAATGCAACTCTCGCGGTTTCGAGAATACAATACCTATGTATGTTTTCAACCACGAAAATTGAATAAATCGAAATATTTCGAAATTTCACCTCAAAGAACGGCGGTGACAACATTTTTAACATTAAGGCGGTGTTTCGCATTGTATTAGCTATGTTCTCTCCAAATTTGGTTTAGTGCAACTCTCTCGGTTTCGAGAATACAATACCTATGTATGTTTTCAGCCACGAAAATTGAATAATTCCAAATGTTTCTAATTTTCACCCCCAAGAACGGCGGTAACAACATTTTTAACATCAAGGCGATGTTTCGCATTATATAGCTATATATAGGGTTACCAGATCTATTTAATGACAGATCCGGAGAGATGACCCGTAGGGGGTTTGAGTTTGAAGAAATCGATGTCAAAAAAAGGAAATATCTAGTTCGTGACCTGGAGATATGGATCCAGCGATAGGTTTCAACGGGGCGTTGTATAACTGATGTCTAAAAAAAAAGGACGGAATCAGAAAATGTAGGAAATATTTTCGAAGAAATCATGATTTCTCCGCAACAAAGAAAACCCGGAGAAATGATGTGTTAACCCGGAGCCCGAAGATGTACCATCAAAGCCCGAAGACTCCGGGTCAAACCCGGAGATCTGGCAACCCTAGTTACACTTGATCGTTGCTAATATACTTGTTTTTTGAGATACAATCTAAGAAATCATCACACATATTGTACTGGGTTCACCGTAAATTCTGAAATGGTCACTGTATGTAAATGTCATACAGGGTGTTCACAAAATCGTAATAAATATTATCTTTTTCAAAGGCAAAAATTTAGTTTTTAACTGGATGTAAAAGACCTCAAAATGTACAACTTTTTTAATAGATGTTACATATCAGTTCCTCATATTTTACGATATTTTTCGCAATTTTTTTATTTTTCATTTTTTTAATATAAATAGCCTCGACGTACTTATGACTAAAGAGTGGAAACAAAGAAACATTGCTTAAATTGTATTTGTACTTTTTGCAGAAAAGAACAATGATCCTAAATTATGCAGCTTTCTTATTCTTATTGAATTTTTAGTGAACGAGACATCTTTTATATGATAGCAAAATATATATTTATTTATTGAAAAAACAAAAAGTTTTATTTTTTAAGTGTTACAATAGATTCATGAATACACAAGTTAATTCAGCGAACGATATTATCATCATGTAATATTTCTGGTGTACTACCAAGACAGGCTTGTCTCATTCTATTTATCCGGGTAGTTGGTGGCTCTCTATATACCCTATCTTTTACACCTCCCCCCCCCCCCCNATAGACCAGGCAAGTTAGACAATAAATCAGAAATTTTTTTCTGATGAACCGATCGAGTTGCGGTTTTCGGCATTGTCTTCGGAAAAATATCAAGAAAAAAGTCTACATATTATACTTTGGGGCTGGATCGAAACTGCATTGCGGGTGCATAAAGTGCATCTTGGAGTTCATCAATTTTTACGAATTTTCTAAAAATGGTATGAATTGACTAAAAGTTATAGAAATTTGGTTTTCGGGGTCGAAGATTCCGAATCTGACCCTGAAAAATATGCCCGACGGCCCTGTGGTCCCCCAGGGGGGCAAGGGGGAGCCTTCTGTAAAACATCGAATAGTTGAGTAATTGCCTTCTAAATCCCCACTCGGGGGTTTTTGGGGTCGGGAATTTCGATTCTGACACTGAAACGAATGTCCGACGCCCCTGTGGCTCCCCAGGGGGGCACGGGGGCCCTTCTGTAAAATACCGAATAGCTGAGTAATTGCCTTCTAAATTTCTACTCGGGGGTTTTTGGGGTCGGGGATTTCAATTCTGACACTGAAAAGTATACCCGACGCTCCTGGGGCCCCCAGGGGAGCAAGGGGTTTGCTTCAGTAAAACATCGGATAGCTGAGAGAGTAATAGCTGATTCTGACACTGAAAAGTATGCCCGACGCCCGTGGGGTGAGCTGTCTGGAAAACATCGAAAGGCACATCAGATTTTTGCAATAAAACTGCCCCACCCGCTTACCAACCATGATCTTGTAGGCTTATCTTTACATTGTAACACACGTAAATTTACAGAGATTAGACAAGAAGGGTAAGAAAAACTAACAGGAAATTAATTAATCGAAAAGAATCTACTTTATTCTGAGAACCAATTTTCTTTTTAATTGCAAGGCAATTAGTCATACAACTACTATCATATATTTATCTACCACTTTCACTATCAATCACAATTTTCATCATCAGTACTGCCATCACTGTCTCCATCACTATCATCTATTACATTTTCGACTATTTCAGGATTGGAACAGTTGGTTCCAAATCAATTTGTACATGCAATTGTGCATGTAATTCCATGCTTCCTGCACCCACGAGGATCTGCATTGTCGATAATCGGATTTTGTCGCCTAATTGTTATGCATTATCCGCAGTTGCACGGGCCCAAGAGTCTTTTGAAAATTCATGATCCATAAAATATTCTTCGGTTTTAAGGAATATTTCTTTGATTTTACGAAATGTCTCATCTGAAGCCATGACAATGCCAACGTCGACCAATCCATCTATTATGATAAATTTTATCAAGATAGCCTCAGCTTTTTCTCTTGAGAAATTCATTACGAACAAAGTAAGAACACACAATATTATTTAATTAATTAAGAATAACTATTTGATTCACAGAAAAACTCTACTTTAACAGTCAAAGTTAATGACAGGAAAAACTGTTGACAAAATTTCTTTTGTTTCACGGCCATAGCAATGCCTCCCTAGGATATTTTCACAAAAAATAAAGAAATTGTTAAAAATATCGTAAAATACGAGGAACTGATATATAACACCTATTATGAAAGTTGTAGATTTTGAGAAGGTCTTCTACATCCAGTTAAAAAATTCAGGTTGTTTCATTTGAAAAAAAAAAAAAATTGCCTTTGAAAAAGAAAATATTTTGTGAACATTATGTATGACATTTGTAAACAGTGACCACTTTAGAACTTACGGTGATCCTAGTACAATGTGTTTGAGGATTGCTTAGATTGTATCTCAAAAAACGAGAATATCATCAACGATCAAGTGTTACGCCGAAAATGTATTTTTTACATTAAAATATTAATATCTCGGAAACGACTGATTTTTGAGATATAGTACCTATTACCAAAAAGTTGCATAATTCCATGTAAAATATAAATATCCACTCAAATACAGGGTGTTCCATTTAAAAAATACAACTTTGGTCAACTCTCCGAAAAGAAATCACCCTGTGTAAGTCAAATTATTTTTAAAATTTGCATTTTTGCCCCCCCCCACCCGAACATATTTTGAAATATTTTGCCTCAAATATATTCTAGCGATGAATCAACTTTGCCACAGCATTGACTCACCCTGTACAATAATTACTTGGTAATGTATTCAGTAATCGGTATTTCATTACTTCTTGCCGAACTCTAATTAAAGTTTGTATGAAGTTTTACAAGAATTATTAAAAAAAAAACAAAAACATGTAAAATCTCCACATCTACTGTAACATTCCATTTTTTTCTTATGATTGGCCTTTCTGCAGAAAATGCAACAAAGAATTATTAAAGAACTAACAAAAAAAATACTTTCTAATTGTTAAGCCAACTTGAAATTTTGTTGACTTTCACTTAAATCCTAAGGCCCATTGTAGTATGAAAATGTTGTAAGATTTCTGTATTAAAGACAAAAAGACGGTGGAAGCAGAAATTATTTTTATTAGGAAACGTACGTATTCTGCCAACCAACTTGAGTAATTTTGATTAATATTTCAATAACACACATTTTAATTAGGCCCGTATAACTCCCGATATTCGGCATGATTTATGCTGGATGAATTATAAATTAGATTTGCTCCCTCTAATAAAATATCACAATATCGTACCTCAAGATAAATGGATTACGAGATGTATAGCAGGTCCTGATAAATAAATGAATTCCAAATTAATCCGTAGGTCGCGATCACCGAGTCCCCGGCTTTAATCATTCCATACTCATGTACAAGAGAATTAATTAGCAACCTAAATTGTATGCTTTGTTTTGTTAATTAAAGTCTGAGGACAGTGCGACTGGCGCAATTGTCAATCTGAAGTCGGTGCTTGACGAAGTATTTTCATTCCGTTAATAATGAGGCTACGTTTGGAGATGGAGAGTCTATGAAATATCATCAGCAACGAGTATTTAGCTGCGCTGTACATAAGAGTTTTGTTTTTGCGTTCTGAAAGCGGTATGGAATTAGATTCGAACCTTTTGGAGGATGAAATTTGTATTCTTGCTATATTCGGTTTCTGTAAAACGAAATAATTTACCTCAGTGGTATAAACAGCTACTTTGTGAGACCTTCTTGAGACTGATTTCACCGAAAGAACATACAAGCATTACATTATTTCGTAACATGATTCATCAGGACTCTATGGTCCTTCAAAGACAGCAAGTGAATCAGTTTTTGGTCCATTATTCAAGAGTCATTGAAAATATAAGTACCTACCTAATACGTGAAATTAGTGTCGTGTAATGATCCTGATCTCTAAAGTCAGGCATACGTAAAAAAACGAAGATCGGAGACCATTCATTCTTCCATCAAAACACTGTTTATTGGTAGTACTACTTCAAAGAGCTACGTGTAATACCCCAATACCCATTACATACTCAACACAGCTAAACGAGGAGTATAGTAAACTCAAACTAGTTGGAAAAATCAATTACTCAGCTCATCAGCAGCAAATTAGGGAATATCTCAAAATTCTAGGGATGATATTGGAACAATAACCATACTTCAACAAGACACTAAGGTTAAAAATGATCAGAATGACGTTTGTATTATGCGAAAATCGTCATTGTAGAACTCTGACTCGCCATAAAAAGCTATTGCGTTCATACTCTATTAAACTTGTTCTCATGGAGCAATCCATGAAAGCTTTGGACAAAGATGGAAAATACTTCTAATTCCCATAAATCATCGATGTAAAATTTCGTTTTCGATGAACCTAATTAGATATATGTTGGAAGACCTTACATTTATTGTAACAATGATAGAGAAAGGAAAATCATCGCTTATTTTTCAAGCAGTTGCTGAAAACTTTTTAAGTAACCACGACAATAAGGATGGCAATAAATAGTCTCCGATACTGTTCTAAATTTCGGCAGAATGAGAAGCTCGAGGTCATATAGATGAATTTCTAACTGTCCAAAAATTGAAGATAATAGAAGTGCTTCCAACTTATTGGCTAACTGAAGATATAGTGACTCTTAAAATTTACATGTTCAAAAAGATTAATTTTACTCAGATTTTATAATCTTGCCTTTATTTTAAATATGTATATAAAGCTCAATATAAAAAATAAATAAAAATGTATTTATTATCACACTTGATTTGTGTAACTCTGGCATCACTTTAGAAATCCTTGTTCTAAAAATTGGTAACCTTACCTATATTTGACTAATAAGTTGATCATTTTGTTGAATTATGTGAAAATTCACTTGTGATAATTTCTTGACCTTCTCTCTCTCTCCTCTTGTTTTATTCAGATTTAAATGACAATTTGATGGAGCTTACTGGTAGCTGATAGTAGCTTTTTGTTTATTTTAAAGACAATTAAAAAGTTAAAGAAGTACAAAACAAAAAGATGAATAACACTAAATAAATATGTCCGCCAAGCTTTGGTTAAAATTGTAAAAACATTTTAGTAGATTAAAATACAGATATTGACATTTTTCTTGCAAAACTCCTCATCCTTTTGTGGATAACTAAAATATGATATAATTGATTACCTAAAAATGATTTGTTTAATGTATCTTCTTTTCTAATCTTCAAGTAATAATATTTGAATTAAAAAAAATGCAACCGGTTTCATAGTATAAACAAACTACATCCTCAGGCTTAATCATAATATAAAAAAATAGTCATTTATATTTATATATTTATAAAGTAGGCAATTAACTATAAGACAAAAACAACTGCTTACATTGTTGCAAACTCCAACAAACTTTTAGTAATTCGTCAAAGTAGTTGTTTATGGTGTGACGGTTTTCTATAATTTGGTGAAAAATAAAAAAAATAACTGTTTACATATGGAAATTTAACATCCTTATTAGTACTTATTTTTTGCTAGGATATGAAGATGCAGTTTGTTTAGACTAGGAAACTGGATTAATTTCAAATAGAATATTATAAGGTATACAGACTTTAACAAATTCTCACATTTTCCTCACAAAAATTGTATACGATAGTAAGCTTTCAAAACTGTTTGGGTGTTAAATCTTACCTTCAAAGATAATTATATTGCTGAATTTTGATAAGCAAATTTATTTATTTATTTATTTATTTATTTAGAGACAACTGTACAAATATTTAACCTCGAATCTAAAGTATACATTTTTTGCAATAATAGAAATGATATCTAATATTTGAAAAAATTATGTTCTAATTCAAATTTTTATTAAGTGTGATTAATTAATATCTAGAGACATTTTTATACATTAGTGACAGAAAGCTAATATTGAGCAATTGTGTGGTTAATTTGATGAACACATTGGTGAAGGGTGGGTTTACTCCTGGGAAATACACAAAGTGGTTGCCAGTTAGTTTAAAAACTAATAACATACAGGTAACGATTATATTAGTCATATTGAAAATGTATAGAAACGAGGCAGTTTGTGCGTCCTTACTAAAAATAATACAACCCTCTCACGCCTTCAAACCCTGCCAGAACTCTCTCTCTGGGGTTACCCTCGAAACACTAACTAAATTTAGCTGCACACTCGTGGTAATCGTAACCATACTAGACAGTTAGAAACCACACGGAAACATGCGACCCTTCCGGTGCTCAAAATAATCAAACCTGATATTTTCAAAGGCGAGAGGATCTGTTGCTCTTTCCCTTATTGGGCCTTAGTCCTTCAGAAATAACTTTGTAAAATACTTATTCAATCACACACAGATGAAATAAATGGAATGTAAAAAAAATTATAAACTTTTTACTATTAGGTACTAATAAAATACAGCAGTAATAAAGTGTAAAAATATAAAAATCAGATCACGAATAACATACTGTTGTTAAGGTATAATTCTATCCAGTATTTTCATTTTACTTGGGTATAAATACAGATAATTATTAGTTACTTTGTAAAGTAGTTAACGGTTTGTATATAAATAAAGCAGCACAAATGCTACCTTGATAATTTTAAGGTCAAAGTGAGACAACTGAGCAAAAATACCTCAGTCTAATGTTGCTGCCTTTGCAAGTGATGAAGGGTGCCCGACATGTCCGAATACCCTGTATAACGAATATTTCACAGAATCATACAGATTCAAATAATTATTCCCGGAGTGTCAGACCCATTATCTGTTTGTGCCATTTAGGTAAGTGAGAATTTAATGTGCGTGAAGTGTTTCTATTAATATTAAACCAAAATGGTTCATACTCAGGGTGAAATAAATGACTCTTAGCAAAGTACCAAGTTTGGTAAACTGGAAGAGGGTTTGATATGTCAAATGCTTACATATACAAATACAGGGTGTTTATAACTCATTAAAATAAGCCAAAAAGTTCCTATTAACATGTGCCCTAAAACGCACCCTTAGGAAGTTATATGCCCTTAAAAGGGCTCAAACAAAACTGTTTTTTTTTCTGTTATTGACAAAACGGTCGAAAATAAATAGAAAAAAATTTATAGATCTTACAGAACTTTTTACGTTAAATAACATGGGCTACTCCGTTTTTCGAGATGCAAATCATATGCGTCCCATTTAGGTTGGTGAAGGGGGTTTTCGGCCCCTAATTTTTTTTATTTCTATTTTTTTTACAATTTTCTCTACAGATTTATAAAATCTTAACAATTTTACGTAAAAAATATTATCTTTGTCCAAATCGATATTTCCAATGGTTTTCGAGTAAATTGAGTTTGAAATTTCAGTAACATTATTTAAATAAATTGCATTTATGAAGGATCCGATCATTTAATAAATAATTTAGGACATAAGCTAATACTATTTAAATTTAGAGTTGCACTTACTAATTAAAGAACTAATTACTACTGCAGACAATAGCTAAATGTGAAATAGAAAATAATGGGATTAAAATTAGTAATAATAAGTTAAATTACAAGAACTGCTCGAAGTGACCACCTTGCATTTCGATGCATAATCTAGCTCGACGCTTCAATGATTAGCGAACTCTTTGGAAAATTCTAGGTGTTTGCCTTATTTCCATGCATGCGGTTTCAATTTCCTCCCGTAGTTGCTGAAAGGTCTCAATTGGAATTTTATAAACCTTTGCCTTAAGTTGACTCCACAAAAAATAGTCCAGGGGGTTAAGGTCAGGGGAACGTGGAGGCCAGGGAACAGGACCTCCTCGGCCTATCCAATTTTCTCCATACAACTCATTTAAGTGTTGTCTTACATTATGTAGGTAATGAGGTGGCGCCCCGTCCTGCATAAACCATATGCTTTGGCGTTCAATTAAAGGGACATCTTACAAAAGTCGATTAGGCAACACAAACGGTCCTATTAGCCGATCGCCTAAAATGCCTGCCCAAACGTTAACGGAAAACCGAATCTAATGTCTGGACTGAAATATGATGTGTGGGTTTTCATCAGCCCATTCATGAGCGTTATGAAAATTGACATAACCATCTTTACTGAAGCTTGCCTCATCCGTAAACAAAATAAGACATGCAAAATTCGGAATCCGCCTCGATTTTCGCAAAAACCGTTGGCAGAACTGCCGACGTGGTTCGTAGTCATTCAGATTTAAAGCTTGAACACGCTGGATATGAAAAGGATGAAGTAGTTGTTCGCAAAGAATTCGCCAAACTACGGAAAAACTTATATTGTGCATACGTGCGACACTTCTTACACTAACCCTTGGATTGTCCTGCACAGCTCTCATTTACTCTTGGTTGGAACGAACCATTTTCTTTTAAACATTGATGGATCCTCTGAAATACCTGTCGAGAAGGAAGTCTTCTATTCGGGTATGCTGCCGCATACAGACGCCTCGCTTCTGATGCATTTCCAGCCGCACGGCCGTACATGAAGTGCATATCAGCCATTTCCGTGTTTGAATATGACTCCATTTTATGAATTGCAATAATGTTGTATACTTAAATTTTCCACTCACCACTTTTACTAATTAAACACTGCAAAGCTCAATTGACAGTTTGTCAATAACTTAAATTGTTAAGCGTTGTGGCAACGTCAGTCTTATTTGCCATGGTAAACAGATTTTTGTAATTTTTGGCCTAATAACTTAAAGAGCAGAGTAATTTTCAAACTCAATTTACTCGAAAACTATTGGAAATGTCGATTTGGACAAAGATAATATTTTTTACGTAAAATTGTTAAGATTTTATAAATCTGTAGAGAAAATTGTAAAATAAAAAAATTTACGGGCCAAACCCCGTTCACCAACCTAAATGGGACGCATATGATTTGCATGTCGAAAAACAGAGTAGCCCATGTTATTTAACGTAAAAAGTTATGTAAGACCCATATATTTTTTTTTATTTATTTGCGACCGTTTTATCAGTAACAGAAAAAAAACAGTTTTGTTTGAGCCCTTTAAGGGCATATAACTTCCTAAGGGTGCGTTTTAGGGCACATGTTAATAGGAACTTTTTGGCTTATTTTAATGAGTTATAAACGCAGCAGAAGTTTGGAACCCCATTTTTAGAAACACCCTGTATATTCTACAATAGAATATCTTTAAATGGAAGCAAAATTGTGAGGATGAAAAGTAAAGTAAAGTTAAAGAACAAAGTACAAGTTTAACTTTCAATTTATTTTACAAATTTGAATTGATAGTTTGCCATTCTTTTGTACTGACTTCGTTCTAATCCAAATAAGTTTTGCAAAGGGTAAGTAACTGAAACAAATATTTGACAATAATATGAAATAATTCCCTATTTGCCTGTTAGAATCTGTATTTTAATCAGTCTCTCATTACATTCTGAAACTTCAAGCTTTCCGTATTTTCAATTTATCGTTAGATATTTGCTCTTACAAAACACAAACTGTAAAATTATTTGCATTAAATATTTTTTTTTAGTTTTGTTCCAATCTTAATTAAGCTTAATATGTTGGCTGATCAGAATTTTTATGGGTTAATTTTGCGCTTCTCTGTAAATATATAATTTTATAAGCTAATATTGACCTGTAAATAACATAGTTACAGAGTCGTAAATTACGCAATTCTGGAAACTTTCATGTAATCCTAGTTACAGAGCTACCGCTTCATTTCATTGAATGAACGGCTGTCCTTGACCTTAAAAATGATGGAAATGATGGAAAATTCATATTTTCTTTTCAGTTTAGATTTAAAAAAATTAATTAGTATATAGAAATTGTCACTTTTCTGCAATATTTTCTATTTTTTTTTGAGCCATGATTGACAGACCTATAACATTACCGACATTTTTTTTTAATAGGACGTTCTATATTTTATAGGTCTTTAAAGACGAATTCAGCTATATAAAGCTATACCCACTTTTTTGTCATAGTTGTCAAAAAAATGTAAAAAATTGTCTTTTATGTCGTACATACGACTATTTCAAACAATCATAGTCTCTTCTGTACTTTAAAAAACGTACCTACTCCTTATTAATCTTTTTCTACTTACTTTTTCTAAAAAATAAACACATCAATAGACAAATAAAATTACATTAGGTACAACGAGAATCGTTTTAATTCCGATTCATTCGTTGTTAAATTATTTTGAAAAATAGTGGACCGTTTAGGCGAAAAACAGAGAATTGAAATTTTAATTATTATCGGATGAGATAACAGTAGGTATGTGACTTATTTCACTATAATTATCCAGACTAGAGAATTAGTCGAGCTACAATAAGAAAAGTATCCAAAAAGTTTGAAGAAACCGGAAGTATAAAAGATTTACCTTGACCAGGAAGACGAAGAACGATAAGCGAAAATGACCGTCAAAATCGTCGTTACTGAAAATCCTCACTCATTCATTAGATCTATCTCAGCCAACTTCAATTTGACGAAGTCCTCAATTCACAGAACTCTGAAGTTTCAAATGTGGCACCCTTACAAAGTTAACGTCTTACAAGAACTATGGGCAGATGTCACAAACAGAAGATTACAGTTTTTCGAGGAAATTAGAAATTTATTTGAAAGACAACCCAACTTAAAATATCACATAATTTTCACTCACGAAGCAACTTTTTGCTTAAACGAAATCGTAAACGGGCGAAATACTAACTAAGCCCAGAAAATTCCAATTAGATGCAAGAATACGCACAACAGCCGGAAAAAGTGAATGATTGGGCTGGAATAGTAGGAAATCGCATACTGGGACCTTATTTCTTTGAGGGCAATTTGACAGGTGACATTTATTTGGATATTGCGTTTTCAACTAATTCCAGCCCTGGAATTAAGTTTTCCTAACCCTAATGAGCACGATATGCCTGCTGGTGATGTCTGGTTCCAACAAGACGGTGCCCCTCCATATTTTGGCCTCGATATAAGAAATTACCTTAATGAAGTTTTTCCAAATCGATGAAGCAGAAGAGGGACGCTTGAAGGGCCACCACGCACCCCTAACTTAACCCCACTAGATTTCTTTGTGGGATTATCTAAAAACCAAAGTGTATGTGAACAGATCAGACACTATTAAAGGATTGAAAAATCGTATCAGAGAAGAAGTTTGGAACATAACACCAAATATTCAAAATGTAATTGATAACTTTGAACACCGTATTGGGCATTGTGCAATGGTGAATGCCACTTTGAACATTTGCTGTAATAAAATAAAAAGTAGTACTAAATCATTGTTTTAATATACCAATAAATTATAAAAATATAAACTCATTGGTGATTTTTATAGTAGTGTTAAATGAGCATTTCGAAAAAGACTGATGGTATAAAAAATATCCCTTCTCATGACATACATTAAAAAAATCAATTTGCATTTATTTTTCATATATCATTTCACATTTACAATTAAGTCTTTAAGCAAATAAAATACATACGTCAAAATTTGAAACAGGATTTAACAACTGTTTATATTAAAATCTTTCTCAGATAACGGAATGAACTTTTGACACATATTCCGGTGGATTTCTATTACGTAGGTTAATAAATTCGCTTTTCAAATAAATTCATTTGTTATTAGTTATTTTACCTTTTCCTAACCTAAAGATTCTGTAAGTCGTTCTGATGACATCTGCCTAGTCATAAACAATTACGAAAGGAAATTACGGATTTACAGAATCGATCTATTAATGTACCTACCTTTTGTTTTGTAATTATTCAGCAAAACCTTCCAAACATATCTGTGAAGATTATGTTTACCAGACGACTCGCCGAATGTGGTCTGTATGTAAGAGCGATATCAGCAGCCGTACAGACCAACGTTTCGACGTAATAGGTGGTTTATTTCACGTAGATAGTAATTTCCCAGATCAACAGACCTCTTTGTAATTAAGCAATTTCATGCTGAAATTGAGTGGATCCCCTGCAACTGAAAGTTTTCGTAATTTGCCAGGAGCATGAAATTAAAAAGTAATCACTTTTCGTTGCCCCTGGACGCATTTTAATCATGAGAGAAAAATTATGTTATACGTGTGTATACTATTAAATTAAAAATAAATTATATCTAAAACTTTTTCAAATAGCGAACGAAGTTTATGCATTTTTATTTATGTTGTGTGTGGAATTGACTTGTCAACACCCCTTTAACTACAAGTAAGCTGGCGGAATCAAATGGGACTATATTTTTAAAGGCAGGATCTTGAAAGGTCATTAGTTCGCAACTGGTTTCCCACTGCCTTGAACGGCTGTACTGCTATAATTTTTATAAAATGCATTATGCCGAAAAATATGTTAAGAATTTTTGTATTAAAAAAAACACCATAGAGTTATTCTGTTCTGTTCTATAAATATACAGGGTGTCCCGTTCATGTTTCAAAAAGACTTGTGTGCAAGTTCCCCATGGGAAAATAATAGGGGTAGTTCATATACCGTTTTTTTCTTAGATTCTCTGTTTTCGAGATACAGCGTGTTGAAGTTCTTACTTGCCATATGGTTTTCCTTAATTATCTTTAAATAGGCGAAAGATAAAAATGTAAAAATCTGTACACGAGTACACATCAACTGTGCGTTAATAATAATGCGCAAACGGTTTCTTTCTGAAAAACAGTGTCGCCGATACAGGCAGTTGGAGGGGTACAATCGAAAAAAATATGTTAAAAGTCAAAATTTGTTACATTTCTAAACGGTTCTGTAAACTGTAAAGCATACTACAAAAAAGGTATACTTGTCGAAATTCGGTAGCATGTACCATTTTAGAGAAAAGCATTTTTTTTCTCACATATGATGGCACAAGTACATTAATAAAAATATTAAATTGAAATAGGACTTTACCATTGAATTAGCTGAAGACATTTAGCTACCAACAGTATTTGAAACAGTTAAATTATAAAACATTTTATTAACTAAAAAAAAATAAAATTTAGCTTGTTCCAACAAGCTAGCAACTAACATTTAAAAAAGTAAATCAAAATAGACAGGTTATGGTAATTAATTATCTCTTAATAACTAATTTTAGATTTTATAAACTACTACACTACCATTACTAAAATAAACAATTGTTGAATTGACTGAACTGTTGATGGATATGAATAAACATGACATGAATAAAAAAAAGGATAAGAACAGAAAAATATTAGGAAACAGACTTGGAGACATACAGAACCAAACAGCTGCACAATTAAATAAATGAGCAAAACTCGAAATACTACAGTAGATGCTGAAATTGCCCCCCATTTGCTTCTATGCAACTTAATTTTTCTCGAAAGTAGTACATACTGCTGAATTTCGACAAGTATACTTTTTTTTTGTAGTATGCTTTAGAGTTTATAGAACACTTAGGAAGCGAAATAAATTTTGACTTTTAACATATTTTTTTTTTCTAATGTACCCCTCCAATTACCTGTATCGGCGACACTGCTTTTCAGAAAGAAACCGTTTGCACATTATTCTTAACATACAGTTGATGTTTATTCGCGTACAAATTTTGACATTTTTATCTGTAGCCGATTTAAAGATAATTAAGGAAAACCATTTTGAAAGTAACAACTTCAACACACTGTATCTCGAAAACAGGGCGTCTAAGAAAAAAACGTCACATGAACTACCCCTATTATTTTTCAATGAGGAACTTACATACAATTTTTTTTTAAACACGAACGGGACACCCTGTATAATACAATTTTTATTTGAAAAGGTGATTCTTGTTGCAGGCCACAGGGGAAATCAATAATTTACAAACGATGATGTTTCACAGCTCTACCCATAATTTGTTTTTTCTCTTCCACATCCGGTTTGAAACCAACGTTCTTGGGGCGTGCAACAGTGTTTCCAAAAGTACTGCATCATGTTGACTTATAATAGTTTGTCATTCATTGTTAATTTAGCCTCCATTCCAGTATATTGTTTTTTTCATTACCTGGGATGCTATATTCTGCTAGATTCAGATTTGGTTGTTCATGAAGAATATGTTTTCTGTAGCTTAATGCTTCATGTCCATACTGGATGTAAAAGGCTCTTTCTGTTGCTCTATTGCAGAGTCTGCATTTTGAATTTCCATCACACAACCAAATTCTGTTTATGTATCTTATCAGACAACAATCTATGGGAAGACATGTCTTCATTCTTCATTTTTGATGGTTGATTGATAAAGCCCTTGCAATGTTGGTGCCTGGGCAAGTTGTTCTACTACTTCTTTCTATAATTTTGACCCATTGTCTTCACCCACTACTATGATTTTTACACTCTTGGGCAAGTTTTGTGCGAATATAAAGAGATGACGAAGCCGTCCTAGCTAATACTTAAGCTTTTCATCCAAACATTCTATATGATAGTAAAATTTGCTACTGCACTATTTTGAGCTGATTCATGAATTTATGGATCCCTGAACCGCCAAGAAAGAGATTACAGAACGGCTTTACTCTCTGCATTAACAAATTTCTATTAATGGCTTTACTTAGGGCTGATCTGAAAACTTTCCAATTCTGTTAAGCCAGATAAGATAACCGAATGAATCAAACACCAAATACCCGAAGAGGGGTGTAAAGCAGCGCAACTGCTGAGATTCTAAAGACCATATTCTCAGCCGAACTGTGAACTTTAAATGACACCACAATCTCTGATCAGAATTAGGGGTCTTACTTTGTAAGAAAAAAGTACATTTCATTCATTGTATGAATTGAATTTTTGTAAGTATAAGATTAATGTAGACATGTAGGAAATTGAGTTTTATTGTAGAATATTAAAAATATTCCTCTTTAAAATTACTGCTCAATAATAGTTATTTCTTTAACTAGACATTTACAAGATTTAATGCAGTGGCTGGTATTTAATAGACGAGGCGCAACCGAGTCTATTAATGCAGCCAAGATTGAGAATAACACTGTTTTTCTCAGAAAATGTACTATTGGTATATTTTACTGAATTAAGCAAAAGTATGAAATCTTCTTCATTATGGTCAATATATGCGATGCTCAGAGCTACTTTGACCATCTACAACAACATCGATAATGGAAAGTATCTAAAATTAAAAGCATTCTTGAAACGGCAATCGGATGGATATCGTGCTAAAAAATCACGCTTTTTATAAAATGAACAAACTAAAACATTTCTAATGGAACAAGTCAATTACGAACAAAATATTTTCGTAAAACAAGAATAGTGACTACGATTATTTTGGGTGGCAATGTTTATTGTCATATTTGGGGCGTGTCGATGTGATAAATTACTTCAACTAAAAATTGGAGATATTGAAGATGTGGGAAATAATTTGCTGATCACTCTGCCATCTACAAAACAAAGAAAAAAGATCTTTTATTGTAAGTGAAGATCTACATAAATATGTAGTAACAGATTTTTTTAAATCTTCAAATGGAAAAGCCTCTAACGAAGTAACAGAAATTCATACATTTGGGAAAATGCCAAAACAAGTTGCTGCGTTTCCCAAATTGAAGGATATACCGGGTACTGTTTCCGTAAAACTTCAGCTATACTATTAATAAATTCAGTAGCTGCTACATAACTTTAAAAATACGTAGTGAATGGAAATCTTCAACGGTAGCTGAAAGCTACATGGGGGAGTCCATAACTCATGAATCAGTTGTTAGCAAAAAAATGTTTTTTATCTTCGATCGTGTCGAAAATTATTTATAACGAGCGTTCAAATAAAAACGTGGTCGAAGTTGGCTCTGACACATTGGACGTAGGGAGTAGCTTATAGCGACCAACTTAACCTCATTTCTCAACGAGCTGTATAGCAGCTGTCAGTTTCAATAACGTTAATGACTATATAACTTTATTTTAAAGAATAATCGTGATAACAATAACAAACAATTAAAGGAGCTGCGGAAAGTGTCCCCCTCCTTGTTATAACAATAAATTAAAGCAGCTGCTGAAAGTGTCCCCCTCCTTGTTCCAAGCACTTTTCACACCTGTTCCTCAAAGAATTAAAGACATTTTCTAAGATGCTCGGGGTATTGTTAATTTCACGAATCTTGTCTATAAGTCGAGCCTGCAGATGGTTTAAATCAGGAATAGGCAGTTCAAAAATAGTGTTTTTAAGGTAAGGCCACAAAAAGAAATCACACGGCGTAATATCACATGACCTCGGTGGAAATTCATGTTCAGCATTGAGACTTATTAGTCGATTTTGGAAAACTTCCCTCAACATATTCATCGTCTCGCCTGCCGTATGTGCCCTTGCGCCATCTTGTTGAAAGTAAAAGTTTGTAATTTCGTTTTCTTCCAGCTGGTTAACAAAAGGAGCGATAATTTCTTCTCTATACCTTTGCGCAGTAAGAGTACCATTAAAAAAAATAGGTCCATAAATCCTCCTTCGATTGAGAGCACACCAAACTCCAATTTTTTGAGCGTGTAGAGGGCCCTCGACAAAAAAGTTATCTGGTTTTTCAGAAGACCACATTCTCATATTCTGTGAGTTTACGTAACCACTTAAATGAAACCAGGCTTCATCAGAAAAAAAGGTGATATTATGAAGTTCACCGTAGTTGTTTAAAAACCATTCACAAAATACAGCCCGTCGCGGAAAATCAACTTCATGAAGTTCTTGCTGACAAGTTAAACGATAGGAGAACAAACGCAAATCTTTTTTTAACACTGTGTGGCAGGTACCGACTGATACTCCCACCATTTGTGATAAAACACGTACAGAAGTTCTTGGCGCATTTTCCATTATTTGTTGGACATTTTCTTTTAATTCTTCAGTCCGCTTTTTAGGTCGGCCGCTTCCTTCTTTTCTTGTTACACTGCCCGTTTCACGAAAAACATTAACACAACGCTGAACTGCACTTTGAAAAATTTTGTACTCAACAACGCCGGGAAATTGATTTTGAAATTCTATGAAACATTCCTCAATAGAATACTTCCATATTCCATCAATCTTGCGTCCATTTCTAAAGTAGGACTCTATGATAAACACTTTTTGTTCTTGAGAAAACACCATTTTAAACGCTTTTTAAAACGAAAATATTCAAATTGATAGCGGCGATATAGCGCTTTGACAGATGACGTTTAAGTTCATTTGCTATACGCTACGCCCTACGTTCAAATTTTCAGAACCAACTTGACCACATTTTTATTTGAACGCTCGTTATAACTTCCAGTGTAGAAAATTAATTTTTATAAGGACCTGTGCAATAAAACTTTTAATTGCACGATTTCTATTAAAAAGTCTATTAGTAAGAATATCATTTGTGCCTATGTGTTCATCTACACAATTTTCAACAAGAATTTAGGACAACTCACAACTTCTCGATGTAGTAGGCAGTAGATCAGTAGCGGCAATGACATTTCTTTGCTATCTTTGACAACTTCCAGTCACCATGTCTTTTCAACTATAAAACATTTCCTCCTGTTCATTGTAGATGAACATCGCAAACTGTGACCCTTGTATTCCTTGTGGATATCTAACAATTTCGCTTGGGATTTAAAGTTGGTGCATTTTCTACAAATTTCAACCCCATTTTCTCTTGATAATGAAAATTGAAGGTTTACTGGTTTCTGATATTATTTTACTATTTCTTACAAGAATTTGCATGGTTAAGTGTTATAAAACACATGCGTAAGAAGTCTCTTTGTTGCACTCAGATGGCTTTAAAAAACACGTATCTTAAACAATTTGTGTGTACACATGTCTGCAAGTGATCCATTTTAAGTATCACGTCAAGAGCGCCAGCCTGACGCCGGACCGGTCTAACAGTTGCAAGCGAGAAGAAACAGACGAAAATCTGCAAGTGGGATACACACTATGGCTCCAGGAAAAGGACCACGGCAGATTGGCGCCAGGCACTAGATACATATACCTGCGAGCGACTTTACCAGAGGACTTTTCGCTCGCCCCGACATTTCTTTTCACTACACTTTGTGTTCAATAAAAATATTTTTAATTTACCGTTAAGAGAGTTTTATTTTGCTGCACACCGAAAGCAACCCTCAAATTATTTTGACATAGACATTCCACTGGTACCCCAGTTGATATAACAAGTTCCCACTGTATTCTCTTTTCGATCATATGCGGTAACAGTATCATTTTACGTCGACTTTAAATTCTTCACTTGTTTGTCTTGTTCATCATGGTAATAGCATTGTAGACGGCTATGACTTTGTACACAAAGGCGTAAATATAGAAACAGTGTTAGACGCAAATTTGCCTTCATTTAATGTATGAAAGGAAAAAGTAGGTTCGCCGTTATTAATTCTCGTTCCTAAATTATACTTACTGCCAAGGAGCCACTCTTTAAACAACCGAGTGTTAATAATATTGAAAATAACTGACGTCTGTATAAATTAAAAATTGGAAATAAAATGATTTATGCGAGCCTAACGAAGCAAATTCTTCTTTTCGTCGAGTAAGGATCTCAAAGGCACACTTATTTTATGGAAATTATATAGGCGACTTACTTTATTTGATTGATTGATTTGAAATGAAAAAAATTTAATGGTGATTACTGGGGAGAACTGTTCTTAAATTTACATTTTTTGGGCGGGCGCGTAGATTATAGTCAGTTTATTAATTTTTTTTAAGTTAGGGCGTTGCTTGCCTTCAAATGAATTAGCATTGCTTTTTTATAATTCCAATCTCGCCTCCTTTCTTTTAAAATGGAAATATACAGTTTTGGGAATAGCATTGTAAAATAAATCATTATTACCACTAATAGTTACCTCAAGATAGGAAACGGATCGAGAATGTCTCATTTCATTTCACTTTCATTTTATTAGAATTTTGGTTTTTAGATTTGAAACTGATTTGAATATGGAGTAGATACGGTTTATTGTGGAACTTCTTTTGATTAGGTTCTGTAGCTTTTTGAAATGGCTTCTTCGCTCAGCTTTTGATTTCCTGTTTTTACCTCTGAACAGTGCACACTTGCTAAACCTTCATACTCTCACAATACGTGGATTGTTCTTTCCTCCTTTTGTTGTCCTCGGCAAGGCCAATATTACCCAGACATTTTCTGCAATGTCTACATAGTAGTCATGCTGTCATACTTATTGGCCTTCGACATTTGTACAGTAGATCTGCAATTACTAATTTTAGTGTTCTTCTTAGCTTACGTATGTCAGAGTTTTTTTGCCAAAAAATTTGGGCCTTATCTGTGACTTTTCCCTGTGTGTCTTCGGACTCCTGCAGGGCTATAGATGAGTCTGCTCTAGCTAACTCATCAACCTTCCTATTGCCAAAATTACTGTTTACCTAAACTAGACTTACATCGTTTTGCCTTATGCAAGCAACTTCATACCAGCCTTGATTTCATTCGCCTAGATGGTCAATCAATTCAATTCCTTATTGCAATTTACAACTGGAAAAAATATTTAATCGTTGAAATAATAATACTTTTCACCAATAATGTAATTATTTTAATTTAAAAGGCACCTGCAGTAACAATTGTTATTAATTATTAATAGCTGTTTTACATTGACAATTTATTGATCAATTAATTCATTAAGTCGCTTCATCAAGAAATTGGACAAGTGTAATGCACCAAATCTGCTGTCAAATAACTCCTCAAGTTCTTGACGAATTAGAGCATGTTCTAATTTTCATCAATTTCTTCGTGAAGTTCGGAAGTACCAACCCAACAGATTTCCAGCCTCAGATCAGTAATGAGGTTATGTTATTGGAATATGTAAATAATTGTGGGCGTCGTGCTAGTTTTGCATTGTTTTTATTGATTTGTTACTTACAAAAACTAATATTTATATAATATGTGTCAGAACGGTACCGCTGTTGTATCACTACAATTATGAGTGGAAAGGTGACATTTTTGAAATTTATTTGCTTCTTTGATTCATTGGTAGAACTGATTCATACGT
>NW_019416316.1:122109-143303 GCF_000390285.2 Anoplophora glabripennis
TTCAAAAAAAAAAGTTTAAAAATATTGCAGTCGGCTTCCTCTGAACTGTATTTAGAACCACTTTATTTGACTTGTTATTTTTTGAAATCGGACTATAAATAACGAAGTTATGGGTTGGGGCGTTTAGGAGACACCCTGTATGTATTTTATTTGTACATATGTATATTCTTAATTACAATTTAATTGTAAATTAAAAAATGTCAGTTGTCACTGGTATATAGAAATGCATATTATACATATATATTATTTAATACTTTTCATCGTTTAGGTATAATATCACGGCAAATAGAACTTTATTTGCCTTGATAATATCCTAATAATTCCTGTAAAATTTACATCCGGCAACGCTGTCTAAACTGGGCATTAAATCCGACTCGCCTCTGGCGTCACCTACGAGCTAGGAGCTAAACTTACACTCTCTACTGTACATGCGCAGTTTGAAAGAAGCTGGTTTTTAGAGCCGGCTTCTTTTCGGGGACTACATTTTAATACATTGCACGAGCCTTCTGTAGCGTAGCTATATATTCTGTGGTAGCAGTGTAAAACCACACTGTTCACCAATAAATTCGTGAATTAATTCATGATGAACTTCGTCAATTTATTCATCAATAAATTGTCAATGTAAAACAGCTATAACAAAATTAATACACGTTAATAATTCAAAAGCTTGTTTTTATAAATCACAATTTAATAGTAAAGCCTCACTGTATACATACATTAATTTGTAATAAAACAGTAAGAGCTATGCCACTTAAGAGGCCTTAAAGCTTCAAAAATCTGTTTTACCGTCGTTGTTCCTCAGTCGCGGCGAAGCTTTCGCAGAATCACCACTGAGAAAGTCATCATTGAAGAACGGCAAAACGTTTGGAAACATTGAATACTACTAATTATATTAATTATTATTAATTATTACGGTACGTCTCAAAGGATCGCTATTATTTGACGTGCGGTTGCTTTTGTAGTGGCTTTAAAAACAGCAACAAGGTTGCCCGAGAACAAAAAAGAAAGTTCACAGATTCCTAGCTAAGCTAGCTAAGGCTAATATAAGTCTATGTATATAACTGACAGCCCAGATACATAATCCAAAGCATAAGAACCCAAAAACCTGAGAACCAGTTAAAATATTATCATTTGATCCATATCATACCTAATACTTCAATAATTTATTTTAAAATACAGTACAGTCCGTACAATATTTGTTGAGATAGAATTCCAAGAAAAAAATAAGACAATAAAGTTCTGTTATAGGAACTACTGTAACAATTTACCGCGGCAGGGGTAAAGCCTAGAAATTTTCCGCAAACGTCTTTCTACACCGGGTGTCGAATGCGGTTAATTCCAAATAAGTGACGCAGGGGTCTTCTTGGAATTCTGTCTCAACAAGTATCGTACGGACTGTACATACCTTATGTATATATTTATTTATTTTATACTGATTCGTTTGGAAATAGAAAAAAAAATGAGTTTATTAGTAAACGCTTGATGATATATTTTTTTTCGGAGTATGCTAGTTCTTTGTATCATTACAATTATTATAATTGTAACTTTATTATTACAATTATTATAATGTTAACATTGCACATCGTGATCATCAATTATATTTGCGAGACAGGAATCCACCATAAATATGACTTTCAATGGAAACGTTCCTTTGACCTATACAATAAAAGTAGAACGTTCCTAAGGACACCCTAACGACCTCCTAATTTTTAATGATACCAGTAATTAAGTAAACAAAGTAAGATCGCAGTTGTGAACCGTTTCTTTATGCAGGCTATTAATTACAAAGTTTTTTGTCTGCGATTTAAATTCTTCTTATCTTTGATTAACAAAGAACTTTTTCTAACAAAGCAACACTCGGAGCTTTTAAAGCTATTTCTAGTTCTTAGAGGAATACTTTTAAGAATATTTTTAACTCTCGGGGCATAAGATTTACTGTTATAACCATTCCGCTAATTAATATCCCTTTGAAATATTATTCCCTGTATTTTAATAATGAAATAGCACAAAACTCGTTTTAATACTTCTAACAGTGTATTAAAAATGATTGTTTCTTACGGTAAGTAATTGTTCGCTGAATTAAATGTAGTACCACTTAGAGACTACTTAAGGTATGTAACAGACCTTTAGAAATCATCAAATTTTACAACTTTCCATTTCCCGTGCACTTTGAAGCTTTCCATGCTTTATGAAGCAGTGTAAGTGAAACGCGATATTAACGAAGTTATTAATGTTAATAAGTACTGTACGAACGCGTATAAGACAGGAATATGATATAATTTCATCCAGTCTCAATATATACGTAAGTAAGTAGACGTAAAAGAATGATAAAGGATGTTATATTTTATTTAAAACGCGAACTGTTATGGAGAGGAAAATTGTTAAAAGCTTTCTCATCGCAAGGAGGCGATATTATAGCATTAGTTACCTCTCTTTAGATCTCATATTCAGGAGTGGTTTACATTATTTCCTCATCATTTTTTGTTTCTCCTCGTTATCATTTTTTTTGTACTTTTATAAATAATATACGTGGGTGTATTACACAAATTTGAATATGATATTTCAAAATTCCTTTGACGTATTGCCTGAGAATTTGATGTTTTATTTAATTATTTTCTCCTTATTTCATATTAATAAGATTGAGTTTAGGAGTTCTGTGTAACACCGGCAATACCGCATATTCTGTGTAACACCGGCAATACCGCATCTTTCCAAGCCAAATATATTTATTTTGAAAAATATTGTAATACTCACAAAAATGGAGTTTTTTAAATATTAGGTAATAGTTTATTGAATAGTCATGGTGTCTATCTTGACAAATAAATAAAGTACACTTTTAAAAGTACACTTTTGCAATTCAATTTTATTAAGAAAAAAAGCAATAAAATAAATAATACAAATAGTAATGAGAAGAAAACGTTTCCTATGAGAATAACATTATTTTTAGTAAATTAATGATTTACTTTCTTTGCACGTTGTATACACAAAAGCCTCGTCTTCTACACCACATACCTCATGGGCCTATAGGTAACAGACTGTGCACTTAACCCACTATTTGTCTGCCTAATACAGACTTGTGCAAAAGAGACACTCTGCATCATAGTTCTTCTCACCAACACTGTCATCATCAAAACAACTTCCATATCATTCTCATTAGTCGAACTACCACTTAAATTAACTTTATTCTTTTTCTTTAACTACTTCCTTTGATTCGTCATTTTTCACTTTTCTGTAATTACTAAATTTGAACTTCTTTGTCACTGTGGCAACTTTGCAGTTTTTGTGGAACCCTCCTGTTTACGTTTTTTTATCTAAACTCACTGTTGTCATATGGACGTGAATGATTTGTAGTTTCTTTAGTGTCACTGAAATTTTCTGAAGTTCCTGAGCGTAGACAATTTGTAGCGTCTTCAGCGTCACTGGAATCTTTTGAGGTTTCTAGACGTGAATGGTTTGAGGTCTGTTCAGTGACTGCAGGTCTCTCCTCATGGCAGTATTGAACTAACTCGCCCTCGATATCTTTGCTCAGAGTAGGCTTTCTATCAAGTTTTCCAGAAACTACTAGCTCAGACGAAAAATTTTTATTTTTAGCATAATGCTCAAGGCTACCTTTGGAGCAATAAAATATTTCACCGCTGTTTTATAGCCCATGATATGTGTCCTGGCTGCTTTAGTTACCAATACAATTTGTTCCTTGTTCTATAGTTTAGTGGAATTCGCCTGAAAAATTGTTCTATACAATAACTTCTTTGTAGATTGCAATATGAGACCCCTCTTTTAATAAGAAACCTAGAGAGTCTCTTATTTGGAAACGAACATATTAAAATACTTTATTTGAGCTGAGGTTGGTGTCTATTACTCATTGAAAGAGTATCTATACTGAATTCCCTGTGTGTTACGCTATTTACCACGTTGAAAATATAAATTTTTCAAATTGAACTAGTAAAAAACTTATTGACGTGAATTTCACAGAACTTTACTTCAAACATTTGCCAAACTGAATTAGCTGCCATCTAGTAGGCAGCAACAGTACTATAGAACTAGTAACCCACACAATACGTTAAGAGATTTCCCTGGGGTCTCATATTAGGAATTGTCTTAGGTATATTACGCTACTTTACCTTATATGGGACAGTGGTTCTCAACAAGCTTTTTAGTAAAAAATTATGCACATCTATTGAATATTTGACTT
Organism: Anoplophora glabripennis; assembly: GCF_000390285.2. Lineage (NCBI taxonomy): Eukaryota > Metazoa > Arthropoda > Insecta > Coleoptera > Cerambycidae > Anoplophora > Anoplophora glabripennis. The sequence goes on from NW_019416316.1 coordinate 126,302, forward strand.
TTGTATATGTACCTATTTCTTTTTACAAAAAATCTATTCATTTCTACACCTATCTCTTTTTAAAACATATGGTTTAAGGTTTATTATTAATAACATAATCATCTTTGTATCTTTTGAAATAAACGTAAATTAATAATTTAAACTGATACTTTTACCGTTTTTTTTCCTGAAAAACTTTATATTTACACCATCATTTTTAAGTGCCCATTCAAGAAGCAGTTGGAAATAGAAGAAATAAAAAGTATCACCTATATATTTTCCAAGTGACTTAATATAAATGAAGGGGTCATTTTTTATTACTTGTCCTGACAACTGTGTCTTCTTGTCTTACGTTTCCTGCGAAGTTTCTTTCACGCCCATCCGTTATACGTAGAGAAAGAATATATATATCAGTATCATAAACTTGTACATAAGACTTTCGTCATTAAATAGTTGCAAAAGTTTCGACAGCAACTATATTTCTTGCACGGAACGATACCTATCTGGAAATACATATTTCAAGAGATGCGGAAACTCCCATACAAGCAAGATATTTTTATCTTGCAAATGTAGTACTATCTGTGGGGATAAGTTTGCTAACATAACTTCCAACTTTGAATATAAATAATTCATCTATCTACATGCCGTAAAAATACTCAAGTTTTACATTTCCAGACCGGCGAGCCTCGAACTGATGCAGATGTTGAATTAACGGAGCCATTTGTGTTATTACAAATGTTATGTGAATATGGGTAGGTACGTCTTTATATGACAGACCGGGGATGTTCCTCGCTCTACTTCATATCGGATCATATAGCTCGTTACAAACCGACTTCATATTGGAACTGTGCTAGAAGTAGCTTGTTTATTTCTCTCGGGTAATAGATACAATTTATGATATCCTTAAATGGTTTCGCAAAGACTTGATCTTGCTGGAGACGTCAAGTGCAGTAAATAATGTACGGACGCGACACATCAGCAGTAAGTGAAGAATATTGGGGACGTCGATTTTAAGTACATTGCAGTTAAATAAATCCAATGAAGTTTCTGTATTTCTGGTTGCCTAATAATAAGTTAATAAGTTCTCATCACCTGATGATTTAAAATCCAATTTAAAATGAAAAATTTAAGGCAAATACTTAGGTAATACAAATAATACTTCGTTTGACCTAATACAACCTGTCTAGCATAAATCGTTTTTTCTAAAATTTCCTGCATCACGTGTTAATTCTATCAAATTCGGAACAAAAAAAACTGTACTCCTACTGTTGATGAGCATCATTATTTAAAAGATGTAGTAGAAAAGCAGCAAAAACCATCCAATGGTGCATCTTTTCATGCATCTTCACTTATGAATAATGACCTTTTATGTGTATACGTACCATCCTTATATACATTACAACATATATCCTGATTTCTTTTAACTATTTTATAGATTCTTGAAATGGCAAGATGCTTTCACAAAATTCCTTCCAAACGTTGAACTCTTTCATATTGGTCCCAATCAAAACCTAGTTTTGTGAACTTCCATTGAGGAACATTGTGAATATTCCGAGACAATTTAATTGGGTAACTCTGTTCGTATGCAGAAACTATGACCAGCTTTATATTATGTTCTATCTAAGAAACAACTTGGAGCCTTGAGATCGGTCCGCTAACACAGCCACACAAAAAAAAAGGTCCAAACCCAAGAAATCCGAAGGAATTCAATGCGCTGAACACGATCCTAGTCAAAATTCATGACTTCACGAACAAATTTCGGGAAAAAGTGAAATTTTTGGGTGAAACTGGGTCCAAATATGGTTCAAAACTGATTCCTTCCCAAATTTTGTCCAAATATATCGTTATCATAGTATTTTGAGGCGCTGGATAAGATGTCATTGGTAATATTTCCCCATGACTTCGATATTTCTCAGAAAATCCACTATCTCGGGTGAAAACTGGCCCAAATATAGATCAAAACTTTTTTTTTCCTAAATTGCGTCGAAATATATCATTTTCGTAGTATTTTTTGAGGCGCTGAACAAGATACAGATAAGAAACATAAGAACTTACCACTGTTACCTCCTACATCAAAATAAAAAATTCCATAATTAGTAACCACTCTAATAAAGAAATTTAAAACAAACTACAGTTTTAGGATTAAAAGTTGACAAAATTCTTAGAATTTTAAAAGTTATTGAATAAAAATATATATTGCCTTAAATACAGAATGAAGAAAATTTTGCAAAAATTTTTAGAAATTGATGAATAATGTTGTTTTTGGAGAAACCATGGAAAATGTTATAAAACATAAAGATATGATGCAAACCATTATATTTTAAAGCCAAATTAAATATTCAGTTCTTGACAACATATATGAACATATAATATTAATAAATTAGTAGGAACTACTGTTTTAATTTTCAGGTACATAAAACTAATTTTGAATTTTTTGAGGAATATCGAGGTCAGAGATACATTTTACTAATGACATCTTATTCAGTGCCTCGAAATGCTACGAAAATGATATATTTGGACAAAAAAATCAGTTTTGACCCATATTTGGGCCAATTTTCATTCAAATAGTGGATTTTCTGAGTAATATTTTGAAGCCATGGGTAAATTCAACTAATAATGTTTGGACAAAATTTAGGAAAAAAATCAGTTTTGACCCATTTTGAGACCAGTTTCACACAAAAATTTCACTTTTCTCCGAAATTTGTCGTGATCTCGTGAATTTTGACTGCAGGATCGTGATCAGCGCATCGAAGTCCTTCAGAAATGCTATGTGGCTCTCTTGAATTTGCACTTTTGCTTCTGTGTGCCTGTGTAATCTTAGGTTCTTGTTAAAGACCGACCGAACGTGATTTTTTTTGGCCGAAGCCGAACTTCGGTTTATGGGTCACCTTGGGCCGAAGCCGAAGATATTTTTATTAACATGAAAATGTTAATTTATAACAAAATTATGATAAGATAACAGAAAAGTAGGTAAACAATAAATGCATAATGTTTTGAAAATATAATATATATAGGGTGTTAATTAAGTATGTACAATAAATTCAACAGACGATTATTTGAGTGATTTTAATACAAAAAGTTTATATAAACATTGATCCGCAGATGCTTCGTTTTCAAGATATATATAAACACCCTTTACCCAATTTAGTTGTAATTTGCCATTGTTATTTGTAGTTTTAAGGGGCTAATTTAACCCTAATTTGATTAGATTTGGTAAGTCCAGCGGCGTCCCAAATGGTACCTTCGGATTCGGCGAAAAGTTCGGCTTAATTTTGGCCGAAGCCGATTCTTAGCCGAAGGTTTAAATAATGGCCGAATGTGACCGAAGCCGATGCCGAAGCCGATTAATCGGTCGGCCTCTAGTTCTTGTGTTTATAGACCACCACCGCTTAAGTAGCATCAGAAACAATTTTACTTTGTTACTTTATATCTAATACAATTGAATCCAACTAATAACAATGGCGAAGGACGCTGTCAAACGGAACAGATGCCTATATCTCTCCAACAACTAACTGCATCTGAACAGTGTTTTTGTCAAATACTCTTACGCTAGTCGAAAACTGATACAGTTGTCATGCTTGAGGGCTCACATTTGTACGGTCAATTGTCTGTAGTGACAATAGTTTGAATGCCAGCTATCCTTCATACGGGAGGAATGTAATAATTTATCTGCTTCGTGCACATGTATACGCTCATTTGGACAAAATGTGTATGCAGTCCATTGCCCGTCAAAGCTGCCTTCAGTGGAGATACCGCTGCTGGCATTCAGTTTATAAACATGTTGAAATGGGTCTGGATGCCTTTCTTTATGAAATTCGAATATGAATGGCGACGTTGTTCAGCCTTTTTTCTTACGTTAAAATAGCCATTAACTGTTATTATGTATGATTGACATTGCCCTATGAATATTCATATGATAGTGGAATAATTAAGCGGATTTTAGCCGGCTATGATGTTAGAACTAGAATCAAGCCTGATAAATTTCAGCAGGGAGAAATTATTGATAGTTGAGAGTATCAAGAATAATAATAAGCTCGAGTAGATACAACTGATAAAATGGAAAAGAATTAAAATTTTTATTTCAATGAAGAGGCATCTGATCACTGTTTTTTTCATTAGATTTATTTGCTGTCTTTAGAAAAATACTAACAAATTCTGGAGAAAAAAAGTTCTAAAACGAATTATAGAACTGCGACTACACTGGAAAAGAAATATATTGGAGGATATAAAACATTTTTATTAAAGATACTCCTTTATAGAAAGTTATATAATAAATAAATGACGCCAAAGCTCATTAAAAAAATTGACATTCATGTCATGTATATAGCAAAATTTACAAATATAGAAGTCAAAACTAATTTTTTCTCATGCTGAGTGCCAGCGGATCTACTGATTTTTCATTTGACCTACTGACTTCACGTTTAATCTACTGATCTATTGTTTTATGTTCAAAATTTAGTTAACTTTCTATTCCGGTAAATTTTCACAAAAATGTACTGAAAACCGCTATTTTTAAGAAATTTATTTTGTTTATGACAGTGACAAATATTTCATTCACGCCATACTTTGTAGTTGTACAGAGCCTTTTTGTTTAGAAGCCATGTGACCGTCGATCATAGACAACCAACAATTCACGGTTGGTATGATCAAATGAAAATCCTTAAACCTCACAATCAGTGGAGTGGTTGCGGGGGTTACATCTAGTTAAAATTGATTGACATGATCTATTGATATTAAACTTAATAGGTACATATACGAGTATTGTAGTAAACAAACTTTTTTTCGTTAAAATGCTTTTAACTTTATTAACAGGAGAAAACTATCAAACTTCAATTGTTAATAATGAGCAAATTGCAAATTTTTACTATGGAAGCAAAAAGAACATGATGTGAATCTATAACAGTTTATTTTTTATTTAAATACGAGTAAAACAAACATAGACAGTTTACTTTTTATTATAGATAAAATAGCATTACGAAAAAGTTACATTAATTTATAAACCATTCCTCTTCGCTGCAATATAAAATAAATTCAAATTCATAAATTAGTAGCTGGATTCCATATTTGTGATAAAAATATTACATATGTTCAAAATTATGTCCTTCACTAGCCATACACAAATTTACTCTTCTATGCGTATTTTCATACACATTTTGCATTTGTTGTTCTGTTGTATTCTTGATATCGCTTCCCAAACTTCTAGTTTTAAGGGATGTAAACCGGTTTCTACAAATGTATGAAGATTTTATGCAGTCCAGGTTTTATAATTTTGGCTATTTACATAACCTGAAAACCATGCTTCGTCAGTAAAAAACTATAAGACCAACAAATTATTACTCATATTTTCTATACCACTCGCAGTAAGGCAATCGTTTTCCATAGTCTATGGGACCACAACAGTTACCTTGTATGGGTGTAAATGTAGTTGTAAGACTTTGTAGACATTTGATTTACCTATTCATTGCTGTATATTATCGATGACATTTTCTGTAAATACAGTTGGTCTGCCCGTACATTTTTCTTTACAAATGCAGTGTTTGGTTTCAAATCTGCTGACAGTAGCAAATTTCCAGTTCATTAAAGTGTCATAGTCAATGTTTGCGTTTTGAAATTTCGTCATTGTTGAATTGTTCAATGCAGCATTGTAAAGAGTATGTCCATGACCCGTCTTCATTTCGAGTTCCGCTTCGAAAATGAACCATTACAATAAAGGTACCTTATGAAATCTATCGAAAACAGACACGAACGACGGACGCCACTGAAAAATGCACAAATAATGTCAATATAGCGTCATCGTTCATAATGATTCGTTTACAATAAATAGTAAGAAACCCTTGCGTCTACGCAGAGATATCTCGAGATAATCATATCGCTGATTGTCGTGAAAAATTATCTTATTGTTTTAGTAAATTTTAATTCTATCAGAATTTGTCAACGCGAAGGAAATAAAATGATTGGTTAGGTGGCTCTGTATTGGCTTAAAATCACTCAGAGAATAGCCTCTTGTAGTTTGTCCACGTACATAACAACACACTGTATAATTTAACCTCTTACACACTTATTATTTACATAATGTAATTGGCAGCTATCTCTTTACACAAGACAATTTTGTTCTCTTGCGCTAGAAAATTGAAAATACTTTTATGAAAATGTCTATAATAAAAAGCATTTATCTATTATAAGAGGTATTCTAACCATATAACAATATTAGTGCTTCACCTGTGTAAGGTACATTACTATAATGGACTTATTGTTGCTGAAAATGCTGTTTGAGAATAAGTTTAACCGTTACTCATACAATATACAATATATTTCCGTCGAGATTCAGCAGCTTCTATATTACAATGTACGCGGTTATTTTGCATTAATAATAAAACACGAGGCTCCGCTTCTATACAGCTTATCCTATTTTATTTCGTATTTTCATAATAAAGACTTTATAGTGATAGATCTTCGCTACAAGAGGAATGAAGTTATATTTCCTGAGGATATTTTCAGATGAGGATATAATTCAAATATGGAAAGTGCAGATAAAACGTAATAGAGTTGGAACTTTGGGAATTAAGAACGAACTTTATGTTTTAAATTTATTTTCGGAAATTTGATTATACTTTTGTTTTATTTTATATTCCTCAAAAAGGTAAAAGCTGCCAGAGTTGATATTTGTGTTTGACAACATATTTTAACTGCAAATTGTTGGGAAAGCGGAAAGTTTATTTTCATGTTAAACTTTTATGGTTAGCCGTACATGTTAATCCAGCAGTGTTATGAGGTTTTAAATTTATATTCAAATATATTTATCGGTATTTATAAAATTTATGTATAATCTCGAAAATGCTCAGGTCTCTGCCAAATAATACAACAATATATATCAAATAATGTAGATGTAGATAATTAATTAATTAACGTTAATATAAAGAACTTTTTAAAAGTGTAACATAGTAATCTCCAAAACTTTAACAATTTTTTTAAAATTATTTCCATTTGGTGTAAACGTCACTTTGACATAGTCATTATTTGAGTGCCAGAACAAGAACAAGGGTACACAAATATTAGTCCATTTAACGAGGTCCCAAAACTTGAAAGTTTGTAGGGTCTTTTGAAAGACATTCCTCCTCACCCCCTCTGTTTTTGATGGTGAGAAAAACGATGGCGATGGTTTCGTAGACAGAAACCCTTGCGTACTACCCCTATTGGGGAAAAACGATCCCAATTTCTGGGTTCTCTGTCTCGAGCTTGTGGGGCTCGTCAGATCGGATTGAGTTTACTTATATTTGCGCATGCCATCGGTCGGTGATAAATTTTATTGTGTAAGAATATAAAGAAGAGAAATCAAATGTAATATACCTATTAAATATGTATGTTAGACCTTTTGGTTGCATTAGAAAACTCAAAACCATACTTTCTATAAACAGTTATTTTTTCCATTACTTTGAGCATACAGCAATACAATACATGTAAAATCACACTAGTTGGCAAATTCATTTTCTTTACATCCCACTCTCTCATAGCCATCTTGATAAAAATAGTCGTCGATTTTTTTGTCTCGGATAATGTGAACTAAGATTGTAGCAAGAAACCAAAAGAAATATTCATTTTTTTATCAATTATTTTATTTATGACAAAGTTGGTTCTACGCAATATATTTTTATGATTGATATTTGTCATGTTCAAGTTAATACACCTTCCTAAGAATGGACTCGTTGTTTATAACTTTTGTCTTTGTAATTCTCAGTCATGACAGCCTTCTTGAAAATTGTTAGTGAAACGTTATATTTATTATTTATCTTGACACGAAACTAAGAATTGTTCTTCAAACTTCCAACTTTTTAAGAAAGTTTATATCTTAATTTTACCAAGGTAACCTTGTAGAAATTGACAGTCAAATTAAGGGAGACCCTTTATACTACATACTTTTAGATAATAATAAAAACTGTATGCAGCTCATGTATAATAAATAATAATAATTTTCTTTACTCTTATTATTAGTACTGTGGGATAAAATTCTTAGTCCTGAGACAAGTGTTACTTTATACCACGTTGTATAAATAGCTATTTTTGTGCGTTTTTTTCCAAACAAGCCGCTAATTTGCCTTATGTGCATAACCTATTTTTCTCACGTTTTATTTTCTTGTTTCAGGAACAAAGTCACAAATCTTACCGGCCCCTGTGTGTGCTCACGTTCCGCTGGAACTATTTGCTCTGGCAATTAGAGCCGATGGGCTATCATCTGGTGAACATGCTGCTCCACTCCGTTGTTTGTCTTATGTACTTCAGGTGTGTGTAATTTATATTTTCTTGCAATTTATCGGCGGTCCTATGATCGTTATTGATGTGGGACGAGCATGCAAAGCCTATCCCACATACTTTTTGTATACGAACAAAGTTATTACCTACAAAAAATATTCGTTATGGATAGTCTATCAAACGACTTTTATTTTAAAAAGCGTGACAAACAAAACCTTTGTTTTTTTTATAGAATATTCAGTTTATTATTTCACATTTGAATAGAATACTTTTTCAAACTTACAGCGAAATAAAGTTTGATGAGTTGTACGAAGTTTGTTTGTTTGTTTATTGAATTTTAAGAAAAATATTGCTATTAGGACATACCGGAATAATAATAGGGCCATCTCTTTCTTCATTGTAATCTTGAAAAAGTATTATGTTTAAATATAAATAATATACAGGATGATATACGTTTCGTTGGTCATTATTTTTAAAAACAGCGTTTACGAATTTTAACATTGACATAAAAACGTCTGGTTGACATCAGCAGCTTTTTTATTTAGCACATTTTCTAAATAATTTATATACTTTATTACCCAATTAATATAAATTATTAAATCAGAGCTGGGCAAAATATTTTCGAAATTTATTTAAAATAGAAAATATTTCTTTGGCACAGTATTTTAAATATAAATTACTGGGTATTAAAAATAGTATTTTAGTAGATTGAATATTGAATACATTGAAAATATTCATTAAAAGTATTTAAAATATTTTTGTGAAATATTAAATCTGAAACTCTTAAGATGTGACTTAAAAAATATATAGGGTGTTTGTAATTAAGTGCGAAATATTTTAGGGGGTGGTTGCCGAAGTTATTTTGTGAAAAAAGTTCACATAAACGTTCCGAGATACAGAGTGTTTCAATCTTATTTTTTTATTTATTTTTATTGATTATGTCAAAGAATTTTAAAGATATTGACTCGAAATTTGATGATTGCCTTTTATTTAGAAATATTCGAAAAAAAAGACGAACCAATTTCATTCAGAATTGATGGCGAATTTCTAAAAAAATATCAAAACGGGAAAAAGTCAATGGCGTACGATTTTTTTTATTAAAAAAATGGTTGTGGTATTCTCGCACGAACGCCACTGGTGCAGGTAGAAATATTCGGATCACCCCAAAAAATGCACATTTATCCCTCCAAACCGTTTTTCAAATTTGGAGTCAATATCTTTAAGACTGAAATAATTGACAAAAATAAATAAAAAATTAAAATTTAATTACTCTGTATCTCGGAAAGGGCGCATATTTCGACCTATGTTTATATGAACTTTTTTCACAAAATAACTTCAGCAATCATCGGAACGGGTACATTTTTAAACCTGTACTAGCATAAATCTCTTTTTTTTTTCACTTGTCTGTTCATTTCAGTGTGATCTCACAGATGTACTACGAATGGTCTGTTAACAAATATTTTACGAATTATGCATTATTATTAATATATTTTGTCATCATATGTTTGAGAGGTTAAGTATTTAAGGAAAACGTAAAGCAAATCTTGAATTAAATATTACAGAATGAGCCCATTGCCAATACCGCATAGACGCTGATGACCTATAAAGGCAAACTAATTAAATCCAGCCTGTTCTCCCCTTATCTGCGGTCTTAATTATGGTGGAAGGCATAGAAATTAATATATTGTATTTAATTAAAACAATACTTTCGCCAGCATATTCCGCGACTGTAGTTAGTAATTTAACAGAAACAGTTCCTTAAATTTAAAATCCCATAAATTAAAACATTCCGCTAATGTTTGCTTTCTGGGGAAAGCGCCCCGGTTATTGTGTTATAAATGTTTCATTTCCTTTCAGAAGCGAGACAAATAAACGCGTACATCCATTCCAAATGTTTATTTAATCCAACTGTAATAACGTTTGTTGATGTTGTAAGACGTGTTCAAATAGGTGCTCGTTTATAAAGGGTATAATATTTGCGGAGTGGAAAATGTAAATTTTCTGGAAGTATTTATTACCCTGATGCAGAGCGAACTAAACAGTTTAAAATGTTGTGTCTTTGATATCTCTGTTTGTTGTTTCTCTCAGTGTTTGGAGACTCAGTGTCTCTGTCAAAACAGACACATAGAAGAGAATTTAATTTTAAGAGGTTTGTAGTCAGTTAAAAGACAACAAGGAATGGGAATTTTCTTATTAAAATACTGTTTACCTTCTCAATTTTCAGAATCGATATGTATTGTATGAAGTGATGATTTATAGTTATTTTAGATAGTTGTGTTTTGGAAAAGATGCAGATAAACAACACAAAGGGTGTAAATGGCGGTTTTGTAGAACTGCTGCTTTTCGTTCTAATAAGAAAAAATGAACCAACATGGTAGAAGTAATTTATGTGATCAACCATGAGTGAACACAAAAATAATACTTTTTAAAGTGACAAAAATGCAGGAGTCAAGTCCCACTTTTCCTTTTCACTTTAGTATTTGAAGTATTTAATCTAACCTGTTTGTATGGAATTGTATGCTAATAAATACTATTTATTAAAGCCGTTATCCTTTTAGGATGCATAGTTCGTCAACAAACTTTTGTGATAAATATATACTTTTTAATACAACTCTAAAGCTGTTTTAGCTGGAATTTTCTTGTTTGGTATTGTTTATTTGCTTATAATATATTCCATAAACACGTAAAAAATATCATACAGCGTGTTATTTTCTAGGGGTCCCACTCATTTGACCCCCCCCCCCTTCCCTTTAATTTTTATGTATGTACGCCAATGCTTATCTAATTTACATCATCCAGTACAACATGTCTGCTTTAAACTTACAGTAAGACTTGTCATTTCGAGAGAAATGTCACTCTCTTCTGTAGACGAAACTATATAATTGGACACTAAGATTCTGGTTGGTAGGTGATGTTCATCAATCAGTGTTTTCTAGTATTAATTAAATTTATTGTTTGCCATATATCTACTCTGCGCTCCGTAACTGACTTTTCTATGGTGTTATTATTCAAGTTATACTTATGCTCCTTTAACCCCATACACTTGCATACACGAAAGCCTTCGAGTAGATCGTTTTTGAAGTTTGTCTTGGGGTGTTACAAATACCAGTTATTATTGTGTCTCCTTAGCACTCACAATCAGTCTATTTTGTTAAAATATTATTGTACTCATATATAGAGCAGATAGATCTCCAAATTTTCCTCATTTTCTTTGTCCTTAAGTATGCTTTTGATGGCTCGTCCAATATTTCAGCTCCTTTATCTAAGAGCAGATCGTAGGTGCTGTGATTCGTCACCTAAGTGTTTCGGATCTCAGATGGCACGCCTTTGGTATACTAATTTGTTAATAATACCTAGAATCAGCATATCTATCCGCATGGGTAGACTTTCTGTATACACTATATTATATCTTATACCATGCCATCCAGTTTTTTCCTATAAAAACGATCTAGGAACGGCAGGGTAACATTTATTTCCTTTTCCGTGGTGTAGCTGATGATCTATTTGGATTCGCTTAATCTTGTTAATGAAATATCCAGTCTGTCTAATATGCCATTTAATATTTCCCACAAAATTTCATTTTGGACTACAGATGTTCCTGAAGTCCTTTTGTAGTTACTTGAGAAGAAGTCTAAACTGAAGCATTAACGCTGTATATTTTACATTTAAGTAAACAAAGATGTCTAGCAAATAAAAAGTCTCTAGCTAAAACAGTTTTTTGGAGCTATATTAGAGAACGTCGTAGTATACCTAAACTGATTCAAATTATCTTATCTTCAAAGTCTGCAGCAGGACGAACCTCATCGGAAGCTCCTGTATATCGTCAATCTCTATTTTTTTAAATTTCGTCCACCCTTTGCTATCCCAATTTAGTTTGCTTTAATATTATTTATAAAATTGCTGTTTCTGTAAATCTTTTATAAAATTGTGTAAAAGAGAGTTCTTAGACTGTATATATCTTTTAAATTCGTTTATTCCTTTTTACGTTATAAATTTGTAGAAGACAGCTTGCTGTGGTGTAACATACTGCCAAGCTCATAAACGTTTCATTATCCTGCTAGCCAATCACTTTGTTGTGTGTCAGCAATCCTTTGACGAAACATATTGTGAATTGAGCTGGAAGGACTAAACAGCTTTTCGTTTCGGTACCGAAAACAAACCTACACGTAAATTCACGCTGTCATAGCTAGATAACATCTATCGAACCTACCCAGTACAACAATAGGAACATAATTACTGTTTAAACACCCGTGAAATATTTTCTGTAGATAGAAATTAAGCATATCAAACATTTTATATTGTACATCATTTAAAAAACAATTATTTCTTTAAGCATTTAGTTGGTATCCTCTGGTTCTTAACTTTTCCTTTTTTTTTGGATTTGGGTTAGATCAGGAAATATAACAAAAAACAACTACCACACTTTATCGATGTTTCCTCGATTTTATTAAAATACAATAAATATAAGCAATGTAACATCTGTATTATACGGCAAATACAGGGTGTTAATGTACTTATGTCAAATATTTTTGCCACATCTCCATTATGTCAAAATACACGTACACGTGTTGAGTAAAATGTAATTTTAAAATCTGACTTACTTCAACATTGCAAGGAGCCACGTTTTGAGAAGTGCTGATTTTCATGGAAGATGTTCGATGTACCCACATTTGCTTGCACACAAGCTTCAGCGTGACGTATCCAATTCGCTCGCACGCGTTGCCACATTGCCACGTCCTCTCGATTCGTATTACAAACTTCGGTAATACGATGTCGCGAACTTCCGTGGAATACACAACATTTTTCACGTATCCCCACAAAAAGGAATTGAAAGGGGTGAGGTCGGGGACCAAATGTTCACTGAAAACTGTTGCTGAAAGGCACCGCGACGTATTTCCTGTGGATTTTCGATAGTCCAGTGAGTGTTGTAGACGTTACGTACAGCATTTCGACTGAAACATGCTTCATCTGTAACAAGTATTTGCGATGTAAATTGAGGATTTCTTGCATGTTCCTGAAGAAACCATTCGCAAAAACTTCGACGTAGTGGAAACCCTCAGGAGTAAGCGCTTGAACGCGTTGAACATGAAATATCCGCCACACAACAGGATGCGAAATATTTACTTGCTGTGCGATATTTCTGGTGGTACGATGCGGATCTTCTGCGACGAGATCTAAAATCATCTCCTCGACATTTAAGACTCTTAGTGGTCGCCCTGGGCCACCGTCGCGACCTCGGCGCGGTTGTATTTCACCGGTGTCCAAAACTCTTTGGGCTACAGCAACAAATGTTCGCGGTGCGGGGGCACGTCGTTCAAGATATCTTGCACGGTACACTTGACAAGCTCTGTGGCCATTTTCTTTTGCTTCGCCATAAATTATGACCATATCGTAATATCCGCGATGGCTAAATAATGCGCCATTTTCAAAAGAAAACTTGGAAATACGGCTGTTAAATGTACTCTTGAAAAACAGTACAGTAATCACTACAACAATGTATTACAAACTTACTTTCGAATGCAATCTGGGTTCATAAAAAACCTACAAACTCGTTAAAAGTGTTACAAAATTTTTTGTAATTACTCGCCGCAATAATGTATTTCAGCAGTTCCAAAACAATTTTTAGGTAGCTTTTTTCTCTATGACTTCCGGTACAAGTTTGTGACATCAGTTAACTCAGTTTTTGCTGCTTTTTCACCCCTTTAATTTTTGGACATAAGTTCATTAACACCCTGTATAACAAATTTGGAGTGTATAACATGTACACTGGTTTTTAAACTGCAGGCGACTTGAATGGACGTCCGAACACTCTCTATGCTGGCGCCGCAAAGATCTTGTAGCGAGGTCCGTGTCAAACAAGAAAATTTTTATCAAGAATAACGATTTTTCCGTGAAATGAAAAATAAACATGTTCCCTTCTGTCTTGTCTAATCGTAGACATACTGTATAAGTAGCAGCTTCTCGAACTCATTAATTTCGAATTCTTGTGGTTTTCTTAGTACTACCCCAATCTGTGAGGCTTATTGAATACACTCCTTTTGTGAAGGAGAAGAGAAAAGGATGAATTTCTTTAATAGACCCTAATAATAATTGACTTCCGTTATATCTGCCGATCCTTTTTGTAATATGAGGATGTTCTTTCAATTCAATTACCACTTCACTATTCGGCCATTTCCTCCATATTAGCTACACGGCTGATTGTTGAGTTAATTTCAGTGTTTGCCTTGATATAATTAGAATTCATTAATTTATTTGTCCTTTAGTAAGGCTAGCTCTAAGAGACTTCTTTTGCTATATTGCTCAGCGCACCTAAATAGTGAAAATATTAGTCTTCTATGGATATACATTGCAGTGAATATGGTCGTTACCTTTATTATCAAAAGTTGTAATAAACATCACTTAGTTGTTACTGGCACAAGCTTACATGGAGTCAGCCAAAGTTATTGAATATTTTAGTGATATTTTAACTTTTAACAAGGTTTTCCATAATAATATAAGAAAAATATTGAGGAATACTGATTTCTATTCTAAAGCTGACAGTGTAGGAAAGATATTCAAGCAAGGTCTCCTTGGTCGAATATATGTAGAATATATTATGGCAATTGAGTTATGGGGCAATTTGCATACTCGGGATATAGTTATAAGTATAGAGAATATGGCTCTACGGTCAACTCTCTTATGAAGGTGTGAAAAATTGGTAACAAAAAATGTTCATAACTATTTTAGACGATTAGGGTCGCAAGAAAACGTGAAAGGGCAACTACTTTCATAAATATTAGATAGATTCAATTGATCCGGACTTAACAAGCGCAGGTTATCCAATTAAGGGCTATACAATTGCCCTCATTCCGAGCAATTGCCTCTAAATCGTTTGTATGTGCCAAAACCGTAAGTGAAATTTATTTTACGAGAGTTCAGCTGCAGATTGAACGTCGCACAATTTTTGCATAGAAATTTAATATTCCTCGTTTCCATAATACGTCGAATAATGTTCAGCAAATGCATTTTCATCGCGGAAACTAACGGTACGCAGGAAGATTTTGTTTTAAATTTGACGTGTTGCATGATTATTTGTTCGGAATTTAATGTCATAAAATATCCAAGTTTTTGGAAAAAATACACCTACATCTACAGAAAAAAAGACAACAGTGGAATGCAAAAACGTACGAACTATTTTCTATAATCTCTATGTACCTATTTTGAAGACTACTGTAGACAGTGGCGTAGTATTTTTTTATGAAAAAATCTCTAAAAGTTTTGTGTCATGCTCTTTAAATCAGTGTATATGACGTTGTGATAAGAGATTGTTTAATAACAGCATATTAAATGTATTAGACTGCATAATTAAAATGTGTTCTCTTTGTTTAAATTGTTTGATACGCCTTGTTTTGATACAAAAATTACAGACATTAACACAAAAATTTTACAGCATTACTCACAAATGGCCTCAGTACCGCTGCGCGCGCATTTGGGCCTACAAAGTGCAATAGTAGGAGTTGAATGGTAGGTGCCGCTCGTGTCGCCGATGATGTCACTGCCGCTGCGCGCGCCTTTATGTCTGTGGAGTGGGATAGAGGGCGTAACTTCGGGTACGTCCTCGGCATCGCTTCGCACGTATCTATAGTAGGATCGTATACGATGCAAAGTAGAGCAAAAAATTGTCGGCCTTTTATCAAAGGAAAATCGTGTCATCATTTTTAGGAGGCGTAAGATAAATCATTTCAAATTTAAAATGAAATTCAATGTAAAATCTGAAATACCGCTGCATACGCACTGTGTTCTGGTAGTAGCTGTAGTCGCCCAGGTGCATCGAGTGTACGAACTGGTCGGTTATACGTCAAATACTAACCTGGCGAGCTTTGCCGTCAATTAGAGAGCGCTTCCAAAAAACAAGTAAACAACAGTGGCGCGTACAGAGGTAAAATGTAGTACATATGTGGAATTTAGGAAACAAATTGGATTTATAATAAATTACATTTAAAATAAATAGTTTATGAGAATAAAGGAATTTTTGTAGCAACAAGGGTGCCAGACCTGAACTGATCCCCTCGTCCCTTCATAATGTATAAAGAAATTATTCAATTTGTAAAACCCTTAAAAGCGTACTTCATTGGTTCCCTTGACAGGCAATGATTTATTACTTTGCATCGAAAATGATCGTACTATAGGCCTCCGCAGTGCAATAGTGGGAGATGCCGCTTGCGTTACCCATAACGCCACTATGCCGCGCGCGCTTCTGGACCTGTAGAGTGGGGGAGAGGATGTCGGTGGCCCAAGGTGCGCGCCTGCGCAATAGTATGAAGGGGTAGACTTACGTTCGTATGCGGTATCACAATTGCCGTTGCCAATACCTTTAAATTGTACAAGTCTGAAAACATACGATTCGTAGCTTCCTTAGATGCGAAAGGTAATTAATTCTGCAACCAGGTCAGAGCATAACAACCAGAAAAATTATCGTACAGAAGAAAAATGTGTTATTTGCTGTCGTGATATTTTTTTATATATAAAAAATCTAAGTACGTCTCCGCCACTGTCTGGGAAAAAAACATATTCTTCCAATAGATTGTTGTAACTAATTAATTAAACTAGTTATACTGAGTTTCATTTGGATCTCTTAATTCATTTATTTACTGTAATTATTTTTTAAATTTTACAGAAAGAACCTTATTATACTATTTTATCCGTAAATAAATATTATTATTATTTTATTATTATTATTATTATTATTATTATTATTATTATGCTAGTTTTTTTCTATATTATTATTATTATTATT
>NW_019416316.1:144593-243952 GCF_000390285.2 Anoplophora glabripennis
TAGTATCTCTAGTTAAGAGCGTTGTGTCATCAGCAAACAGTAAACAAGAATCCACACCAACAGAAAAAGGGAGATCATTTATATAAATAAGAAATAAAATTGGGCCCAGGACCGAGCCTTGTGGAACCCCATTCTTAATAGGTAGCAGGTCTGACTCACTTCCTTTTAAACTTACATACTGCTGCCTATTATACAGATATGATGATAATAGATTAAGCATGTTTCCTCTAATACCGTAGTATTCTAGTTTGCATATCAAGATATCCACATTTACACAATCAAATGCCTTGGTGAGGTCACACATGGTAGCATTCGTACTTGTGCCCTCATCAAGTCCCTCCACTACTCTATCAACTAATTTTAATAGGGCCTTTATTGTAGATTTGTTTTTTCTAAATCCGAATTGTGCTTCAGTAAATATGGATTTATCTTCACAGTATTTGACCAATCTGTGTTTAATAATAATCTCAAAAATTTTACTAATAATAGGAACAGTTGCTATTGGTCTGTAATTATCTAGAATTGTACAATCGCCCTTCTTATGCAAGGGTAGAATTTTTGTAGTTTTTAGTGAGTCAGGCCACACACCTTCTTCTACACACTTGTTAAATAAACATAGTAATGGTTCAATTAAAATATCAAGAGAAGCCTTCAACATATAACTATTCAAACAATAGTAATCCAAACTTGAAGTATTTTTAAGTAATAATATTGCTTCACGTACGTCGTGATTCAAAATTGGTGACATAAAAAATGAAAATTGTGGTTTTGGGGCTTTGTTAAGTAATACTAACGGATCAAAGTTAACAACATAAAAAATGTAATATCTGCTTTCTGCACTCAGTGATAATTAACTACTGTTTTTTAAATTGAAGTTGCTCTTCGCTTCCTATTTGTAAAAAATGCATAGCAAACTAGTCGCCAAATATCTTAGTAACGGACATAACCGTTACACTGTAACTTATGATATTTCCCCCCAAGCATTCAGCGAATATTGCTCGTCGGAGCAAAGGACGAGAGATGATCTCAGCCTTACCCTCAAACTAATCAATAATGTTGTCAATTCACCCTACTTATTGTCGCAGATGTTAGGCAGGGTTTATAATCCTTCAATATAACATCACCATTATGCCTAAGTCTTCTTCAAGGCGATACGTGAAGGCATTGTTCCCCTTAAGGAACATCTAAGCTCAGTTTTAGGTTGTTTATGGTATGGTTTTCGTACATTATTACTGCAAACAATTTTGAAAGTACAAAGGAAGTACACGAATGGAATTAACCCTGCAAATTCTGAAAATATGGCTTTTTAAGAAGTACAGGAGTAATATAATAACAAAAGTATATTTTGTAATCTAATAATTTTTCATTTAACTAAAAAATGTTAAAAACGCTAAGAAATTATGCAGTTTCTATGGATGTGGTGCAAAGAAACCAAAAGAAAAAGAAGTTAATATAAAATTTAATTTGTACATACATTTCCAGAATATTTCCCAATATAGGTACAGGGTGATTCACTATATTTTGACCCCCGCTTTAACTTTTTTGTTTTGAGAGTTATAAAAAAATGTGAAATATAAAAGTTGCACGAGTTTTTATGAACTTTTCGAAAATGATAGTAGAAAAACAAATGAAGTCCAGACAAAATGGCAACTTTGTTAAGTTAAATGGAACACCCTGTATATTTTTACATATTTGGATAGAACATTCCCTGTCGAGCATAGTCATGTAGGGTTTGCTGGGTCCATCGTTAACAATAAGCGAGATACTATTAAAAAACGAAAATAAGACATCTTGTAATTATTGTTAAACATTTTCCAGGCATTTCTGTCTTTTTCCAATTACGTAAGGATTTACAGATTTAGTTATAATATACAGGGTGTAACTAAATAAGTGTAAAACATTTAAGAGGGTGATTCCTCATCGAAAAAAAGATAGGATCTTTCATATAAAGAAACTTCATTGGAGCATCCCTTGTTAAGATACAGCCCCTTAAAGGGGGTACATAAAATTTGTTTAACAATTTTTTTCACAAGCACTAAACAAGTTACAATATTGAAATTAACCTGACATTTTCTACTACCAAAAAGACACTTAGCCAGTAATTTATTTGGTTTACCCCATGGTTGTAAGGGGTGGAAAACGCAACCCCTAAAATTTATTTCCAACGTAACTTTTTGTCTTATTATTTGTTTACCATTTAAAAATTTATTTCCGATAGCCTGTTTCATTCTAAAAAAAAATGTCTCTTGAATTTTTTGCCCAAATTAAACCAGTTCGCAGCAAAAAATTATTTTACGAACAAGATACATATCGCCATAAAACGAAAATACGAAACTAATTTATCTAGTAGGCCGCTATTAGCGATACTGACAATTAAATTGGAATCAAGCTGTCAGTTTGTAAATTTTTGAAATTGAAGTAATACTAATTGTGTATTGTTCTGTTCTTAATTTGTTACTTTAATAATTCACTTGTTATTAAAATGGCATACACAAATGAGGAAATGGCTGATATGCATTACGTTTACGGTCTGTCGCAGGGGAATGGGTTAGAAGCTTCTACAAGATATGCTGAAATGTATCCTCAACGGCAGCATCCTTCACATAGAATATTTGTCTGACTTCATCAACGATTACGTGAATATGGTTCATTCAACAAAAGAACGCAGGATTGTGGTCGCCATCGAGAAGTAAGAACACCACAGCTTGAGGCAGCAGTACTTAATTTGATAGAAGAACAACCTACTACCAGTACTAGAAAGATTGCTTTCCAGCTAAATGTTGATCATATGACGGTATTTCGAATTTTAAAGGAACATCTCTTATACCCTTACCATCTGCAACGAGTACAGGCACTGTTACCGCGAGACTTTCCGAACCGTCTTGAATTTTGCAATTGGATGCTGGAAATGATTAGAAGAAATCGTGACTTTCTGAAGACGATCGAATTCACAGACGAATGTAGTTTTTCTCGGGACAAGATTATTAATTTTCATAATTACCACATATGGGCTGATGAAAACCCTCACGCTATTGTCGAAACTAACCATCAAGAACAGTTTTCTCTTAACGTGTGGGTCGGAGTTATTGGGGATTATTTAATTGGGCCTCATTTTCTACCTCCTCGATTAAATGGTGAGGCATACGTTCAATTTTTAAGAGAAGTGCATCCCGTACTGCTGGAGGAAGTTCCTTTGGGCGTCAGAAGGGATATGGTTTTTATGCATGATGGGGCTCCCGCCCATTTTAGTCAAGTAGCACGTCAGCATTTAACTGAAACATATGCAAATCAGTGGATAGGTCGAGGAGGACCACAGAATTGGCCCGCTCGATCCCCGGATCTCAATCCTCTGGATTTGTCTACTTGGGGCCATTTGCAGCATTTGGTTTATCGTACTCCTGTTCGCGATGTAGAGGACTTAAGAAACCGCATTATCGATGCGTGCAGGGTAATTAGAGAGACTCCAGGAATATTTGAGCGAATACGTGGCTCAATGCGCCGACGTCTAGACGCATGCGTAATGTCTGAAGGTAGACATATTGAACATTTACTATGATTTCTACATGTTGTATGTTTTGTTATTATTAAATTAGTTTTGATTATTCCCCTTTAATCATTTAATGCAGGTAGTAACTACAAAATAACAGTAAATCCAGTCCGCATTTATGACGATGTATCTCTGTAGTTGTTCGTAAAATAATTTTTTACTGCGAACTGGTTTAATTTGGGCAAAAAATTCAAGAGACATTTTTTTTTAGAATGAAACAGGCTATCGGAAATAATTTTTTAAATGGTAAAAAAATAATAAGACAAAAAATTACGTTGGAAATAAATTTTAGGGGTTGCGTTTTCCACCCCTTACTACCATGGGGTAAACCAAATAAATTACTGGCTAAGTGTCTTTTTGGTAGTAGAAAATGTCAGGTTAATTTCAATATTGTAACTTGTTTAGTGCTTGTGAAAAAAATTGTTAAACAAATTTTATGTACCCCCTTTAAGGGGCTGTATCTTAACAAGGGATGCTCCAATGAAGTTTCTTTATATGAAAGATCCTATCTTTTTTTCGATGAGGAATCACCCCCTTAAATGTTTTACACTTATTTAGTTACACCCTGTATTTTGACAGATCAGACATTGATATGGTCCAAAATGCGTATAGGTATTTTAACTAAATCCCACTAATTGGGCCGTGAGATGCCTAATTACTTACAATGTTATATCGTAAGCCGTGACAGTGACAGGTAATGTCATGACAACATTGTTATTGTTTGACAGTTACACAGAAGTAGAAAATTTAAATATTATAGGAATTAAAATAGAGCAAAGTTCTCTCCATACTCTATTTTAATTCTAAATAACTTATGTAACTTATTTTAATTAAATAATAATACATACTATCAACCAATAACAATGTTGTCAAGACATTACTACCTGTCACTGTCACGACCTACCATATAATGTCCATGAGTAATTAGACCTCTCACGGCCTAATTAGTGAGATCTCGTTACATTACCTATACGCATTTTGGACCGTATCAATGTGCGATATATCAAAATATATTATAACTAAATCTGTAAATCCTTACGTAATTGGAAAAAAGGCAGAAATGCCTGAAAGAGGTCTAACAATTACAAGATGTATTATTTTCTTAATAAAAAACCTTCTTTTCGTTTTTTTAAAGTATCTTGCTTATTGTTACAGATGGACGCAACAAACCCTATATGGCTATGCTCAACAGGGAACGTTCTACCCATATATGTAAAAATATACAGGGTGTTTGAATGTTTTGAACTTCATTTGTTTTTCTATCATTTTTGAAAAATTCATAAAAACTCGTACAACTTTTATATTTAACATTTTTTTATAACTCTTAAAACAAAAAAGTTAAAGGGGGGTCAAAATATAGTGAATCACCCTGTACAGTTTTTTCGTCTTGTAAAAAGTTTTCGTTATCAGAGTATATAATTTAAAAAATTAAATGGGTAAATATCCTTTTAAAATTATTTACTTTTTATACATACACCAGAAACCCAAAAACTTTTACCTTAGAATTAATATCGTTCACATTCGGTGACAAAATTATTAAGCTGCTTATGAGGATGAAGAGATTAGCAAGATAGAATTAAGATTATAAAAAATCTGCCGCCTTCTACGTCCACAAGAAATTCCTTATCAATGCTAAAAAAGATAATCCCTGCAGTTCCGATGAGTCGTTTCATGAATATTTTATTAATATGTATAGCGAGTTCAGCGGGGGTTAACGAAAAGAGAAAGAAGGCAAAGAAAAACGAAAAATGAGTTCTAAAATTAACGTCATGGAAATAAAATTAATTAATTCTGCATTACTTGATACTGTATTTTCTTGTTCATTTTAGAGCATTATATTTTTATAAACTATCGAGGCGATAAGCAAATGCCGTATCGTACGGATGGTGCATATCTAAACATTCGAAAGCACGTTTTCCAATATTCGCTAAACCTATAAAGTCTGCAGTTTGATTCAGATATTAATTCGCTATCTTAGCAGACACATCCTACAGGGTGTTTTATATTTCGGGGAAATATTTTTTTCTTGCATATGCGAGTACTTAGACTTAAAATTGAAATTTGCACAAGAAATCAAAAAGTTATAATCGAAATCAGATTCGCTATTGATGAAAAAATCAACCTTGAAATTAGGGCCCCATTTTTAGAGATTCGTCGGTTTCTTGATAAAACTTCACATATTTTTCTTACAATATAGAATAAACGCCTTAATCTAATCCTAATAATCAGTTCAAATCTTACTTAAAGTTGTATTATATGGTAAACCAAAATAACAACATCTGTGTTTTATTGGAAAATACTTTGTTCTATGGGTTTTCACTTATTGCAGAACAGGAGAGTGCAGAATCGAAATAAAATAATATACTATGTTGGAAAAAAATAAATAAATATAATAATCAACAAATAAAATCAAACAGAAACTATTGACATTAATGTTTGAAATATGATTTAGGACTAATAAGAATGCAACTAACTATTATGGGTACTACATATTGTCCAATTTTAAGAATACTGGGTAAATTTATCACATCCAGTTGTGCTACCTGGTTAAATACGATTAAAGTAACTGCAAAAATGACTGAAGCTTATTTCAGATAATAGGTTTAACGTAATCTTGACTTTGTGACTGCATATTTAAGGGTTCTGAAAGAGACTGCGTTGACCAACTTTCTATGAGTCCATATCGACAGATGGATATTTAGTTGCTAACGCCTTAGCAGATATCAAGTAATAAGATTTTGCAAAAGATGCAGACTACAGAAACCGACCTAAAGTTAGATTTGATTTATCAATCTTTGTATATACAGAGTGACCCATTTGAAAGCGGGCCACCCTCATAACATTTTTATTTATGGAGCGATTTTGACGAATTTTTTTTTGAAATGTACGGGGGGAAAAGTGTATTTTGGGGCCAAGCGCCGTCCAGTTCTTTTTTAAACTAAGGCCTACTAGATCACATTCAGAGGCTGAAAAATCCAGAATCTATATTAGCGATTTTTTTAGAAAAAATCTACGTACGCCACTGGATTCGGCGTCCCCTGAAATGGATCTGTACCAAATTTCATGAAAAAATATTCAACATTAACGATTCTGCGGTTAAATTGCTGTCAAATTGTTTATTATGCATAAAGAAACTTTTTATTTAGTAACCCATGCGATAATAAATCAATCACAACAAATATTTAATAACACGTTTAATAGACATCATTATACCAAAATACAATGAAACAGACAGAAAAATGAACGAGAAATTAACATAAAATTTACAAAAAATACAATAAAATAAAATTAACACACATGAATTAAATTAAATTCTGGAATTTTCAACTAAATCTTCATTTAATTGAATGCATTTATTGTATTGTTTTTGAATGTGTGCCATAACATTAGACAATTGATGTGTTGTAATTTCAGCGCATGCCTATCTTCTTCTTTCGCGCAGTTCTTCTGCATTCATTGGACGAGTGTAGTAAACTTTTTCTTTAATGAACCCCCATAAAAAAAATCTAGGAGAGGCAACATTTACAAAAATATTCATTCAATTAAATGGAGATTTAGTTGAAAATTCCAGAATTTAATTTAATTCATGTGTGTTAATTTTATTTTATTGTATTTTTTGTAAATTTTATGTTAATTTCTCGTTCATTTTTCTGTCTGTTTCATTGTATTTTGGTATAATGATGTCTATTAAACGTGTTATTAAATATTTGTTGTGATTGATTTATTATCGCATGGGTTACTAGATAAAAAGTTTCTTTATGCATAATAAACAATTTGACAGCAATTTAGCCGCAGAATCGTTAATGTTGAATATTTTTTCATGAAATTTGGTACAGATCCATTTCAGGGGACGCCGAATCCAGTGGCGTACGCAGATTTTTTCTAAAAAAATCGCTAATATGGATTCTGGATTTTTCAGCCTCTGAATGTGATCTAGTAGGCCTTAGTTTAAAAAAGAACTGGACGGCGCTTGGCCCCAAAATACACTTTACACCCCTCTACATTTCAAAAAAAATTTCGTCAAAATCGCTCCATAAATAAAAATGTTATGAGGGTGGCCCGCTTTCAAGTCATATTTTTCCATTGTGTTATAAAAAGTACAAGTAGTGTAATATAAATTGCCCAAAAATACATATAACTTCATGTTATGTACACTTTAATATTTATTTAACATTTTTAGTTTAATAATAATGAAACAAATGTATTGTATTTCCTGTGCATTGTTTTTTTTTTGTAAAAATATATCTTGGTTGTTTCATAAGACAAATATCCCTAATTCTTTGTCTGTGTTCTGAATTTTCAGCTACTTTGTCCTTTAGTAAGATATTAAAATTTTACAAACTTAGCTCCAACGAGCATTGGAACAGCAATACGTAATAAAAAGCTAGTACCTAATAAATAATTATCCCAAATAAAAAATAAAAATGATAATAATTGTGTCTAATTAATACAAAAACACATATCTACCTGATATATTGGAGTTGATAAATAATAATTCAAAGAAAAATGTTGTATATTTGTTTGCTTTACCTTTACAAAAATTAATAAAAGGTATATATTGTGAAATTATTTGCTAAAACATTTTACCACGATGTTGAGCTTCTATACAGGGTGTTAAAAAAAGAGTGTAAAATATTTCAGGAGGTAATAGTATGAACCAAAATAAGCAGAAAAGTCTTAATAAACATGGGTCCGCAAAATAACGGTTGCGAAGATATGGACCACTATTCGTTTTTCAAACATTTTATTTTATTAGGAATAAACCGACAAAGGAAGCTTTTAACAAACAAAAAACAAAGTTACAGAAGATGTTCAAAGTGCCCTCCGTCCATTTCCAAGCAGGCACGACATCTTCGTCTCAACGATATTCGAACTCTTTCGAAAACACCGTCCTTGGTTTGGATTTCTTGACACTTTTGATTAATCCGTAGCTGCAGCTCTTCCAGGCTATTTACAGGAGTACCATACACTAATGTCTTCAAATATCCCCAAACAAAGAAGTCTAGAGGGTTCAGATCAGGCGATCTTGGAGGCCATAAAACAGGTCCGGCCCTTCCTACCCAGTGCTAGAATTTCTTCTTCTGCTCTAGGGGTGGATACCGATCTTGGTCTTCCGGATAAATGGCACTGTTTGCTCAAGGAACCGGTATCACGCAATCTTTGGTGAATTCTTCCAAACATGAGTTGTGAAGGAATCTGGCGATTTGGATAAGCGTCAACATAAAGACGTCGCGCTTCGGTGGTGTTCCCATTAGCACGACCATACATGAAATGCATGTCTGTTAATTCTGCGTTAGAGTAACCAGCCATAGCGAAAGAAAACTTGTACACTGAGAACAACTGTCAAATACGTACTGTTTATTTCACTAAACATCAACCAACTATTATAAGAAAATACACAACATTTCTGCAAATTAAAAAAAGGGGCTAAAATACATAAAACATTCCATATCTCCTCAACCGTTACTTTGCGGACCCATGTTTATTGAGACTTTTCTGCTTATTTTGGTTCATACTATTACCTCCTTAAATATTTTACACTCTTTTTTTAACACCCTGTATACTAAAAATTCATTATATAATTTTTTCAAATAATGTTAGCATGGATATTTTTGTTGTTATATCAGATCAGATTATTATATTAAATTAGATTATACAAGGTGTTAATTTGCCCCATGATCCCGCATTTTCTTAGGCTCCTGTAGCAAATTTTTATTTGTATATTATACCGATATAAAGCATATAAATAATAATACAATCCCAAAATTTCGTGATTTAATACATTTAGCCGTTTTGAAGTTATGAAATAAAAACTGCCTTCTGACTTACCCCTTGAAGGGGCTGTATCTCCCTTAGGGGCCGCCACTGACAAAAACTCTACTAAGGTTTTCATCATATTTCGACATGTTTTACATACTCTCCAATTTTGAATACTTATTTCGTTAACATCTTGTATAGGTAAGTATTGTCCTTGATATTAATCCTGGTCCTGAAAAATTGTATAAAACAAATTACAATAAATGGATTTGTTTGAATAATTACAAAATACCAGTAAACTGCAAAATGTTAGTGATATATATATATATAGGTAAAAATCATCCTTAACAGTGTGTCATTTGAGGATTGTCTATTTTCTTCCTAAACATGCTCTTTCTGTAATTTTATATGATATAATTATTGTTTAATTAACATTTCTATGAGTTGGTGTCATCGTGTGATATATTTTTTTGCTAGACAAGACAATTTCTAGAAATATTTTAAACAAACAAAACTATTTAAAAATATTTCAATAGTAATGTGGTAGCAAAAGCTATATTTTGTAGAAATTATTGTAGAAAATCAATATCAATAAAATTTTATTAGTATTTACTATGTGATATAACAAAATAGAAAATATAACGGGTGTCGCCATTACAAGTACGGAGAGTGTGTAGGTGATACTGTGCATAAACCGGCCTCGTACTGGCTGAATTTATTGCTACGGTGAGTGATAGTGTGGCGGAAATTTCCATAACCTAAGTGCGCTATCCTAGACCTAGGATTCTCTACGACGCTGTAGTATGGTGGCAAAAAACACAACAGACCACAGCGAGGGAAAAACTGAATAGAATTCAGAGATTGGCCTGTTTGGGTATAACTGCTGCACTAAAAGTCATGCTAAATCTACCACCGCTGCATATAGTGGTAGAAAGAGAAGCGCGGCTAGCAGCATATCGACTCAGGAATAACAACGACTGGAGGGGTAGTTCCTATTCCAGGGTTATAGACACATCTATGTCGGAACCAACTTTTGGGATGGTATCTGACAATATGGTTCCAAGGTTTCACTTCCACAAGCCATTTGAGACTCGAATAGAGGATCAAAGCAAATGGTAGGAAAGGTTTAATACCCTGGAAAGGTGGAACCTAGTATGGTTTACAGATGGCTCTAAAATGACCAGAGGGACGGGTGCAGGAATATATGGACTCAGACCCAGATGGAGTGCAAGCTATAATCTGGGGGAGATCCCCTGTATTCCAAGCAGAAATTTTCGCGATAATGGCGTGTCTGGCAGAGAATGTACGTAGAGGTTATAAAAGTAAACTCATATATATATATATTCTCTGATAGTCAAGCTGCAATTAAAGCTTTAGGCGCACACAAGATAAGTTCAAAACTGGTGTGGGATTGTTTACAAATGCTGATTGAATTGGCCACCAACAATACAGTCAGACTGTGTTGGGTGCCAGGACATAAAGGCATTTGTGGAAATGAGAAAGCGGATGAACTTGCTAGGAAGGGATCCGAAACAGAGTTCATTGGCCCGGAGCCCTTCTATGGCATATCTCCCAGTGACGTCAGGCGGGCTCTGGGCAAATGGACTGAGACAGAATACAGGAAATACTGGACTTCAAGGCCAGGACATAGCCATTCTAAGGAGCCCATTGAGTACCCTTCGAAGGAAAGAGTGAATGATTTACTGAGCTTGGACAGAATCAGGATCACGAGAGTGACATGACTCATAACGGGACACTGTCACTTTAGGAAACATCTACATAAGCTAAAGCTTGTAGACAGTCCGGTCTGCCGAGGATGTGAATCGGCGGATGAAACTTCTCTGCATATCCTGGGCGAGTGCCCGGGATTTGCATGTAGCAGAATAGCGCTCCTTGGGAGACCCTATTTGGAACCCAAGGAACTGAGAGAAGTGTCAGCAAGGAAGCTTTTGGTCTTTGTTAAAAGGGCAAATCTACTTGCTGAATAGGACTAGTAGTGGGACGCACAATAGGCCTAATCAGGCCGCAGTGCTATGGGACTTATTAGGACCAACCCCTAGAAGAAGAAGAAGAAGAAGTGCGCTATAGGCCACTGCAATTAAACATTTGAAAAAAGCATAATGCAGCTGATTTTAAAAAAAGATCTGTATCTGCATCCATTCAAGATTCAACTGAGCCAGAAATTGACCCATTTTAGTGGCTATGTTAACAAGCAAAACTGTCGAATTTGGGGTAGATACAATCCTCCGGTCATTCAAGAACGATCACTGTATACCCAAAGAGTCACTGTGTCAACTATGGTGTGGATTTTACTCTGGTGGGGTGATTGGTCTGTTCTCTTTTGAAAATGGGGCTGAAAACGGAGTCACCGCCAATGGAGAACAATATCAAGAGATACTATTGAACTTTTTGTGGTCTTATTTGAATGGCACAGATTTAGATGATATGTGGTTCCAGCAGAATGGTGCCACCTTAAATCAATACTACTACTACTACAGTTCTGCAAATTTTGAATGTACTTTTTTCCGTATACCTTCATTAATATCATCACGATGAAAATATATTTTTAATGGACTATACAGAACGAATATTATTTTTTATTCATTAACGACCATTCGATTGTTAGGGGACGTACTATTTTCCCATTTGACGAAATTATTATACTAAAAGCATAAATTGTTTTATTTTTGTAACTGGATAATAATCATTTTTATGGAAGTATAGATATAGCTTTTAGGACGTACAATACATTGCGTCCGTAATAGGCTTTATTAGCGCCGCCCTATTTTTCAAAAAGTAATATATCATTGGGAAAATACCGGACAGTGCATGTTATTGATCACCTCGGAGCCGAAAGACAATTTGAGAGTGGGGAAACGGGCCTGATCTTTTTTTGTGGAGGGTTTTGAGATAGATATTGCTCTTAGATATTTCCCTAAATGTTATAGGCCGTTCCGGAAAATAATATATCAAACCGGCTTGACTTTACATATAAAATAGTGCGGGTGGGTTGTTACTTTATGCTTCGCAGTAATGGTTTTTTAATGTTTCCCTATTTTTTCCGGGATACGCTTTTATTTCGTAAGATACGGGGCACAATATGTATAATTAAGTCGATAAAGTAAGTTATTACAGCTGTTTTTATAGAAAAAATAGTATTTATCGACTTTAGCTGTAATTTTTCACATTACGGTGCGCTCTAGATAACACCAGTTATACAGAGTGTTCTAAAAACAAAAGGGTAGTGTCTCGGAAGGTACCTCGGAACTCTGGCACTAAAATATGGTTTAAATGTTTGACCTCTTATTTTTTTAATTTCCTTATGCTCTTTCTGATTTTTCCTTAAGCTTGCCAATTTTTTATCCCTCACTTTACCTGAATTATTCATGAATTCTAAAATAATAACAGTTTTGCCACTTTTAATTAATTTATTTATTTATTTATTACCTACACCTACTCAACGGGATGAACCCACTTACAGAGCAGGAAAAAATTACATAAGAAAGTTAACACAAAAAACACATATACATATACTATAAAGACAAGAAATCACAGAGTAGATCACAAACAGAAACACTAAAGAGAACATCAAAATAATTCTTTAATAATAGAGATTCTAGTGTTAAAGATGTCTATACTGTCCTGCACAGCTGTCAAACTTCTTCACATAACATATAAAGGAGAACATTGTAGTATCTTAGAACTAGCTGATTTCAAATAAAAAGTTTCATTAGACCGTGTGCTTACAGAAGGAACATTAAAGTTAAGTTTTTGTAAAATTTCGGGTATTTCCAGATTTCCATTTATTATGTTGAAAAGAATAATAACACTGTGCATATCACGACGAGATTTTAAAGATTTATAATTATATTTTTGGAGGAGCAAGTGCTGCGGATACCCTACCGGAGGATATACATTCAAGTCTTTATAGTTTAACAACTTTAAGAATCTGCGCTGCGTTCTTTCCAACAAATCAATATAACTGACATAGCTTGGAGCTCAAATCAGGGAACAATATTCCAATCGAGGTCTAACGAAACAATTATACAGCAACTTAACTGTATCAACATTGCAGAAATCCCGAGCATTACGAATTACGAAACCCAAACTTTTGTTAGCTTCCGACACAATATGATGCACATGATACTTAAAAGTGAGTTTATAGTCAAAATAAATTTCTAAATCCTTAACAACATCTGGTCTATTAAGAAGTATAGTATCAATATCGTACGGAAAATAGACACTATCTTTCTTTCTAGAAAAAGTCAATACATTGCACTTTTTCACATTTAAGGGTAATTTGTTCAACTCACACCAGAGTTTCAGTCTATGAAGGTTCTCCTGCAGTACAACACAGTCCTGTAAATTTCCTATCTTTAAATACGTATAACTTCATGTCATGGGCATATGAAAGATGAGGTACAGTGAAATTGTCGACAATGTTGGTAATAAAAATAAGAAACAATAGTGGACCCAGGATCGATCCTTGGGGAACACCCTACAAGACCGAAAAACTGTGTGAAAAGAACCCCCTGTAGCATACGTATTGACGACGCTCACAAAGATAGGAGTGTAAGTGTTAGAAAATTAAATAAATGGCCGCATTTGTTAAGTTCACACCAGAGAATATCATGTTGTAAGCGATCAAAAGCATTGGAAAAGTCTCTGTATATTACATCCACCTGCTCCTGATTATCCAAGGCTTCAGTCAGGTATTGAGTAATACATAATAAGTTTGTCATAGTGGATCGACCCTTCACAAAACCATGCTGATTAACGCTGATCATATTCCTAACGTGATTATATAAAATGTGATGTAGGTAGGACTCAAAAATTTTACTAAAATTATTTATGATTGTAATGGGACGATAGTCTGAGACGTCATTAATATTACCACTCTTGAAAATTGGTCATATTCGTGATGATTTCCATACTTGAGGAATTTTATTAGTCGATATTGCTTTCAAAGGCTTTAATAAACTGTGAGCACAATCACGAATAAGAAAAGCAGGGCCCATAGACATCTTTGATTTTAATTTTTTTATATACTTTAAAAGCCAGTCGTCTGAAAGTTCAGAAACATAGGCAAATCTAAAAAAGTCGGCAAAGCCCTCAGATACTGCATTACCTGATTTTAAGACAATTGTATAACATGCAATTTGGTACAAATTTGGTTTTACGTTTATTTGATATAAATGACCAGAATCTCTCAGGCTCCGATTTAATATTGGACTCTGTTGTTTCAATAAAAAACTTGAATGAATCAGATATGTCGTTTTTCAATTTTCATCTTAAATTTTTAAATAATCTAAGTGTGTCCGGATCTTTCGTTTTTTGATAAGCTTGCCATAGTCTCTATTTACTCCCAATGTCGCGTATAATATTTTCATTAAACCACGGAGGATATTTACTTCTTTTACTGTTTAAACAAGAAAGTGGTACAGTCCTATCAAAAATTTCATACAAAATTTTATAAAAGTAGCCGCATGCCTCATCGACATTCTTGCATTCATCAATAACAGACCAGTCACTATATAGAAGTTCGTCATATAGTTGTATAAAATTTGCTTTTCTGAAATTGTATTAGCTTAGTATTAGAAAATTCAACATTATCTGTTAGGCCCATATTGACAGTGAACAATATCTCCAGTGGTGGATGATGTATATCTTGCTCTTACATAGTTACTTTTCTTACATAGTAGGTATATCGAAGAATTTTTTTCTCATTAAAATTATAACAATTTTTCAAGTAAACATTGACATAAAAATCTGTACGATTATAAATACACTGTGACCTCGATCTTGAGGTTGCTAAAAAATTGTGAGTCGCTTCTATTCGATCGTAATAAAAAATGTCTCACTTGACCTCTACTTGACCCTGACCATTGACCTTAAGGTCACGTCTAATTGTAGAATTATACGCTCTCTTATTTCTACCGTCAAAATGAGTCGTTACTCCAAAAACCGATATTCCGTAATTAAAATAAAAAATTATAGTAAAAATCAACGTTTGACATTGAACTGACCTTGACCATTGACCTTGACGTCGTGGTGTCTAACCATATTTTTAATGTTTGAGAAATCTGTTTCTACCTTATATTTAAGTGTAGATCATGAATAAAATAGGTTTTTCTAAGTAAAATAGGTTGTTCATATATACCTATAATGAATAGCAAAGGCCCCAGGACAGTCCCTTGGGGAATACCATATTTAATTGTTTATGAGTTACTACATGAATTCTATCATCACTAACACAGCCACACAAAAAAAAAGTTGGGTATACTTTTTATGCGACATATATTTTTCGTAGTAATTTGGCCTCCTGAACACGAATCTGGGGTCAGAATTGGCCCATCACGTCAAAATTTTTTCCTAACCTCAAAAAAACTGTGAAAAATAGTAAAAATTGATGAAAATTTACTGGGAAAATTTGTAAAAAAATTTATTTCCACATCAAATAGTACATTTTTATGTAAAAGACTCTGCTGAATTCAAATCCACAGTCAGAATTGAGCTAGAACGTGTGTTATTTTTTCTAACCTCAAAAAACCGAGCAGGAATCGCTATTTTCAAATTCTGAACAGATTTTGACCAGATTTTGTATAAAGGGTATTTTTGGGTCACTGATTACGAATATGAATTCACATTGTAAAAATTCAAGATGGCTGATCCAATATGGCGGGTGTACTTTTTTGAAATCCACCGATTTCAGTAAAATTTGGCATCATAAGGATTGCTGGTTGATCTCACCTTCATTAATCACACATCTGGAGCCAGATTTTCATAAATCAAGGTAAAAGATTCCACTCTGTCTAAAAATGCGACTTCGCTGAAAAAAATTACTTAAGGAGTCTACACATGTAATGATGTGTAGTGGGATGTGCTTGTTTCCATGGGACAAGACAAAAACGTTTCTACTTTATTCTTTCATTTATTTAGTCGTGCATGGGCTTATGGTTTTCCAATCAGATTTTTTTAACTACTATGCAGTTTTCCTATGGCATTTAGATGCTTTCATTTCTTAATAATTTTAAAGTTCAAGGAAAAGGACACATTACTGCCACACAGCACATCACTGCATCTGCTTATGCCTTCAATCTAAAAATGTGACTTTGCCGAAAAAATGCCGCCTACTCCGCCTAAAATTATGACTCTCCCTACAAATTTGATTCCACCTGAAAATCTGGCTCCAGATGTGTGATTAATGAAGGTGAGATCAACCAGCAATCCTTATGATGCCAAATTTTACTGAAATCGGTGGATTTCAAAAAAGTACACCCGCCATATTGGATCAGCCATCTTGAATTTTTACAATGTGAATTCATATTCGTAATCAGCGACCCAAAAAACCCCTTTATACAAAATCTGGTCAAAATCCGCTCAGAATTTGAAAATTCCGATTCCTGCTCGGTTTTTTGAGGTTAGAAAAAAAACCACACGTTCTAGCTCAATTCTGACAGTGGATTTGAATTCAGCAGTGTCTTTTACATAAAAATGTACTATTTGATGTGGAAATAATTTTTTTTCAAAATTTTCCTAGGAAATTTTCATCAATTTTTACTATTTTTCACAAGTTTTTTGAGGTTAGGAAAAAATTGTGACGTGATGGGCCAATTCTGACCACAGATTCATGTTCAGGAGGCCAAATTACTACGAAAAATATATGTCGCATAAAAAGTATACCCAACTTTTTTTTTTGTGTGGCTGTGATTAAATTCTTTCCAGTAAATCGGTACGAAATAATTTCTAATTAACTCCACGTATGTCTAGATCTTGAAAAGAGGAATCAAGTTTTGAAATTTTGAAATTAATAATACATTAAACACACATTTTTCACTGCAATGTGGCGCACGATAAGTGCTGAGCAGTTGAAATACAAAAGCCAACATACACAATTTCATTACATAGTCTTTATGGGTAGTAAAATTAATTTTAAACCTGTTCGGTAGCTACATAATCATTTGGATGATCTTATTCCAGCATATTATTCTTTTATTGCAGTGGTTTAACATTTATTTAATCTAAAACCATTATATTAAATGAAACAAATTTGCTGCAGGTTGCGTAATGACCCCAGCGTAAACAGTGAAATTCCAGGAAATTTAAATAAAATACATGAGAGTATAAAGGCAAAATTAAGCGTATTATATATTATTCTAAATAATAATAATAATATTAATGTATTCCTTTATTTGACGGAGCGCATATTTTAATTAATCATACAAAACACGATAAAGAAAATATTTATATTATTAATTTAAAAATATTAAAAAGGGATTGTAGGGTTACAACAGGACAACAGTCTGTAGATTCAACTCCTCAGAGTGGTTACATATCTTCGCAAGATTATGTGGTTTGGGGTTTGGCTATTGGCTTTTCAGGCCAACTTATATGTAGTTTCAGACTCCTGAAGTATAAAATTCATGTTCACAGAGAGTTTCATTGTTCTACAATCGGGAAAGTCTCGGCTTATAAAGTTAATCAAGTCGATTTGAAATTTCGAAAACCACTTTCTAGAGAAGTGTCTTTTTTCAGTGACAGAATGTGAACTAATTCAGGATTGCTGACTTTAGTTTTGGACATAGCGGATTAAATACTATGGAGTACACTGATCTGGTTTATGGCCCAAGCAACTTTTCATATGAGCATAAAATGCAAGTGTCGTGTATAAAGTTTCGTATACAGTGTATGTTTCTTTCTGTATACCCCTAAACAGCCAGTCAATGACCATAAATATCGCAAGAAGTTATAGTATAAGTAAAAGTACTCGTATAATGAATACCCAGTGGATTGTGTTTTATGAATATCAATTAGATGACTATTTTTGCATTTCCAATCTAATATCTAAGATGGATGTAAGACGAATGTCCATTGTATACAGTTTTATGTATGTCCAAGTATACATAGAACTAGAGACCAAAAACTACAATGGTTGTTGCGTGTCCTTGTGTAAATACAATTTTGCTGTTTTTTATGATTTTAAGGAAACACTTTTCTTTAATTATTCCAATTAAGTTTTTTTAACAAAAAGAAGAAAGAAGTCAACATACTTTTTCGCATAATATAGACAGTAACTCTTTTTTTTTCTGATGAAGCT
This sequence comes from Anoplophora glabripennis, assembly GCF_000390285.2. Taxonomy (NCBI): domain Eukaryota; kingdom Metazoa; phylum Arthropoda; class Insecta; order Coleoptera; family Cerambycidae; genus Anoplophora; species Anoplophora glabripennis. Next base: position 162,995 of record NW_019416316.1, read on the forward strand.
CCTAGTTCATTGTCGAATTTTCTGTTGGATGATTCATTTAAATATGTCATGGGAATCATGGAAAGAGAAAAATGTGTAAGGTTGGATAAATCACGAAAAAATTATTTTATGCAACACTCTTGAAAGATGCCTTTAGTTTTTTATAAAAAAAGGAAATTAATCCCCCGCGTAAAATTAGTCAATAAGGCAGATTTAACTTTTCCATCTTAAAAGACTTTTCAGTCATACAATGAAGTAAAAGTTGATTTTAGCTTTCTTGCGTCTGACTGACTCTATTAACAAGAAGGTAGGTGTAACACCTTATTCTCTGAGAATATAACGCGGTTACGGAAACATGTATAACAATAATGCTATAGCTGCCATCTATTATTCTTGCCATGCACTACTATGTGGACATCCACTGCCCAGCTTAGTCTCTTGCCTGGGAGTATCGGTCTTGTGATTTTCCTTACATGTATAATGACTGACAGGGTGAAATCCCCCGTTACGATAACGCGGTCTAGATACAATCTTTTTCATTTCCTTTTTTAAAGATGTAAGATTTCTTGCTTGTCCAAAGTATTAAATTTTAGGATCCTGACACGGGTCCATATACGAAAGAAAAAGGCTCCTGTTCCGTTCCTCAACAATCGAACGTCAAGAATTTTGCTTTAAATTTGTACGTAAATTTGTCTAGATTGAATCGATTTAGTCTCTATCTAAACGAATGTCTTAATTGATGTACATTTTTTCTGTAAATACTATTTTATTATTTATTTATTTAATCTCTTTGGTTTCATTGCTTCGTCTGTATATATAAAATTTCGAACTATTTACTAGAAATGTGTACACAGTCACACAATAAATATTAGTCATTTTGGCGTTTCTCTTTATTTTCTTTTCGGGATAGTAGACGTAACTGAATATATAGGCGGTCTCGGAAAAGTTATAAGAAATGTAATAGTGTGTAATCAATTTGCAGGAGAAAATTTAAAAAAATATATCTTCTAAAGAGCCTAGTTTTCAAGATACAAAGTGTTACAATTTTTGAAAAATATAACAAAAACGCATCTCAATGTTTTGATGAAAACTAATGGAACTGACTGGAGACTGATACAATTATGTTTACCAGTGGCGGACATATCGAAAAACACCGTTTATTAATAATAATTAATAATTGTAAACTTGCATAATCAGAACTGACGACTTAGGAGATTTCCTCGTAGTCGTCTGACCCAGAAACCGTTACGGGTGAATAGTCTGTTAATCAAGCAAAGTCAGGCATTGATCCGGTAAATGTATGTCTTGTATATATGTATGTTTGAAATTGAAACCACTAAGTCAAAATTAATTACAGAGCAATGGTGTTCGGAAGATCAAAATCCTAATTATACAGGATGTAACTTTATCTTATAATTTTTCAAAGATGACAACTAGTGTGACAATTAGTGTGAAGTGAACAACAATAAGCGTTAGGTTTTATTTTTAATTTTACAATCTGTAAAAAGAAATTGAGGATGATAAAATAAATCTGAAATCTATTACTCAGAAGAATTGCTCTTTTGAATACTAACTGATATAACATATTTATTAATTTTAGAACTGAAGAGTGTTTACACAAGATTTTTAGTATAATTGAGGCATTAACAGAATCACAAGTTCCAACAAATTCTAATGTTCATAGAAAATTTCCATCTCGAAACAGCTTTGCTATTATTAATGGTATTAAAAAAAGGAAACAATAGCATCGTTTATGGAAAAAGTTTTAGAATTATGTGGATTATTCGAGTGTGGAATACCTCCAATTAAACAAAATGAGTCACAGGAACAACCATGTACTAGATTCCAGATTCCAGAACGTGCTTGAATAACTGTCATTTTACATGTATTTTTGATTTCCGTATTTAGAATACTAAACCAAAATACAGTATTCTAGTTTAGAACATACAAAAGAAAAGGAAAAACAAAGTGCATTGACTCATTGAAATTCTTTCGAATTATTTATAATAAAACTTATACGTTTGTCGGCATATTACCAATTATTGCATAAATAAATATGATTGTTACATGATAATCTAGGGTCAACGGTAACTCCTAGGTCACTAAATATCTTAGATCTTACAAGGAAAATTCATTTACGTAATAGGGAAAATTTCATGTATTCGGAAAAATTACAAAATTTTGCAATTTTCTGTGTTCAAATTGGGTTAATTCACGTTACACAAATTATGAATTAATTCTAGGTTATGCTGTAACAATTCATAATGTGCAACGTTAGACACTGAACAAGTCATCTAACTGTAGTAGGTATTTAACATCAAGATAAGTAAATATGTCGCTAACATAAATGTTAAATGAGAAAGGACCCGAAATTGAACCCTAAAGAACCCCAGATTATTCGTTAAATTTTGTCGACTTACATCTTTGTCATTGTACAAATTGTAATTTATTGTGAAAGTAAAAAACAAGAAATCCCTATGCGATCAAGTTTGCCAAGAAGAATCTTATGGTGGAGACGATCACTTGATTATCAAGGATTTCCTACATGTAGGCTGTATTATTGAAAGTGGGTTAGCATTAGGTGGATCTGCCTTTCATAAAGCCATGTGAAAGTGACTAATAACATTACTTACATGATTATGTAGCGACGAATAGTTTACAGTTTCAAAAGCTTTAGCCAAATTATTGTAATTGTCTCAACTTAAAAAATACCAACTATTATTGGAATTCCCATATAAATAGATGTTTATCCACACAGTTCATTTTGTTTGTACATATTATTTTTCTTTAACACTCACTGCTGCATCGTTATAAGGGAATACGTATCTAGATTTATCCTGTTTATATTCCTTATGCAGTAAATAATTACTTAATTTTAGTAGCGCAGATTAAAGTCTTCGATGGAATTCAATTATTAGTATGTAATTACATAGTTTCTTTAATCAAAGTAAGTTGAAAAATTAGCATTGGCAGAAGTGGGACAGATTTTTGAACTGGTATAGTTTCAATTTTCATTTTATTTTAAAACGCGTCTTTATTCCACAGTATGCGGGTATGCATTTCCTGTAAAAAAAGAACTGGCTGATGTTTCCAAGCTTCAAATCCTTTAGTTAAATTTAAGGACGCAGTGAATCTGTAACCCACGGAACTACCTGCAGATAGTATTTCTTGTTTTTACAGGCTGCGGAATTCCCAGCCTAATGAGGTTCTTAGACTAGCTGGGATGTTTTTAGAATAAACAGACATTCAGTTTCTGAAGCGGGGTTAAAAACACCTATTTTTGTTATATTTACAGGTAAACTTTAAGTTCCAACATTCCCCGTTCGTTCTCCAGGAAAATCGGTTTTATAAGTTAAAAGAACTGCTTTCCACAACTATATTGTTGCAGTATTTTCTTCATAGCCAAATATATAGATTTACTAGCTGACCCGGCAAACGTTGTGTTGCCATCTTGTGGAACTGTGGATGGAACAAAATAATATAAAAATCGCCATTAAAAATCAGGGGTTGATCGTATAAGGGTGAAAATTTAGAACTGTATGTATTTTTCAATGCTGAATCATGAAAAAATAAAAACAGAAAATTTTGTCCAAAAAATAAAAAAACAAATTTGGGGTGGACCACCCTTAATATTTAGGGGTATGAAAAATAGATGTTGGCCGATTCTCAGACCTACTCAATATGCTCATAAAATTTCATGAGAATCGGTCAAACCGTTTCGGAGGAGTACGGGAACGAACATTGTGACACGAGAATTTTATATATAAGATTATGCAATTCTAAATGTCGAATTAGCCAAGATGAAATTTAAAGAACACTTATTTTTTAATATATCCTACACCAGATATTTTATATAGGTTATGGAAAAGCGGTCACAATTTTTTATGTAACTACCACTCCATTAAAGCATTAATATTCACATCATGAATTTCAGGCTGCATAAAAACTTATCAAAGCTTTGTACTTCTTGCATTAAATTATGCTAATACAGTTTGTTCCCTTTGCTGAAACTGTTACAAGAAATATACACTGAATACTGTTGTAAAAATTGTTTCTAAATTCGTGACAGGAAGAAATCGTTTCAAACTTTCATACAATTTGGTTTGAAGATTAGAGAATATTTACAATTTGTTGGAAATAATTACACAATTGTAGAAACAGTCACAGTGTAAATATAGAATCTTTACCCACTTTGTTACTGTCACGATTCAACAATTGTTTGAATTATCATGACAAAACTTTTTCCACGTAGGTACTACAAGATCCATAAACAGTAAATTAGTCTTAGACAATCTTTTAAGGCGATATAATTAAATATATATTTTATTCATACTGCAGCCCATCTATAGAGTGTACCAAGTTTGCTCTATATATTTGAAGAGGAGGATGAGACAGGTCCGACTGCGTATCATGTCAATTTCCCATTCCTTTCACCCATCACCAACAGGTTATTTTGTTGTTTATGCTACAAGTTAAGTCTGTTTGAAAATTGTAATCCTTCCACTTCAGTCACTCAGTCGCGGGATAAAAAATGCAGTCTTTGCTCTCTCTATATCTACCTACATCTTTGTTTAGAAAGGATTGCTTCTTCAGAACAATGCGCCCTCTCCTTGCACCATTAGAATTCTATTCAGTTGGACGGTTTGGACCTATTAAAGAATCATTGGGGTGTCAAGTTGATCAGAAGCATCCACAAGCTGGGAAAAGCTACAAAACAGATACTATGACAAAGAACAACATAAAAAGTTTCTATAAGCACTCTTATTACAATACAAATCCTATTATTTAATATCTCTACAAAATAAGCAATATACAGTTTCCCATTCCCATTTTGCTGAATAGTAATTTACAATAAACTTTCAGCATAAATCCTTCACCTTTATTCGCCAATGTATTGTTAAAACTGATGACGATGAAAATTCATTACCACATTATTTAATAATATACACATATACGCATAAAATATCAAATTAACCACTCGCCAGAACCATAATTGAATTCAATCCAAACATTTCAGAATTCATTAGGCCCATTTTGCTATGATATTGAATTTGTTGTTCGTCATGCCATATAATATTTAACTCTCCTGCCAATCACGATAATATAAAGCAGCTAAAACGAAAATCACCGCTGGGATATCTTGTAACAAATCTATAATGCTTGCTGTTACCATAGTTATAAAGCCCCGATCTTGTATACGAAGAGAGAGATAATCTGTATGATGTCATGTGATAGAATTTTATTGCTAGATTACGTTTTACTCTCGAACTCAAATCGTTAGATTAAAATGCGATTTGGAAGGACTCGGTGAATTTGCGATCGGCAGAAATGTGTTGATTAAATCATTTGAGAATTAGGAGCACAAAGGCAATTATTCCTAGTTTCAGCACGTTTGTCGTTGGGAAATTTTAAAATAGAAGAGGAGAGAATTATTTTATCATTATGAAATGAGTTTAATTATCATATTTTATAGAAAAAAACTGTTGAAGGGAAGGTATATTGTTACGTGTTAGTAATATCTGGTCTTATTCTATTATAAACTGTGTTCTTTGATATCAGAAATGTTATACATAAAATGTCGTGGCTAGTTATTAATAATAGGTAATTATCCAAAATAAAAATCAAAAAAACATTCGAGAGCCAATAATAAAGTATATATTTTTGAAAAGATAATCTCATAAAAATAAGACAAAAATTTACTATCTGAATATATTTCCAATTATTCAGTTTCTCCTCCGGTTAGATATTTTTGTTGTAAATCATGTTCCCCTTTGTAAAAAAATAATAATTCTACAAAATCAGTATTTTAAATTTAATGACAAGGAATCCATATTTAACGACAAAGAATGCTCCTTACTAAAACGAAAATATATTACTATTTCAGAAACGCAGTTGATGAATATCTTAAAACTTGTGAAATAATTTATCATAAACCATTTTCTAAACAGTCTTTGTCTAAAAGAGGAAGAAAGAGAAGAGAAATCTGATATATAATGAAAACACACATTTGTATTATTTCAACCAACTTGATAATATTTAGAGATAAATTATGCCCAGCGGAATTTTACTGTCGATAGCTTTGGTCCAGGATTTATACATACAGGTCTAGCCAGGTAATTCTTTAGGATAGACTAAGTAAGTTATACGCGTCTCCCCTGTCAACTTCGGGTGGAAGGGGTCGGACATGACATATATCATCGACGCTGCGACTCGGACTCTCGTAATTGGTTGGCTGTGGGAACGTACGTCCTCCGTTGCATTTTTTGTGAACCGACCGAATACCTAAAGCGCTTTGCTGTTTGTTTAGTTCTATTTTTATTATTCCACTCAAACCTTTGGTATGAAGTAGACGGAATATTACAAAATAAAAATGGTGTACAGTGTCGAACAAAAAATTAATATTATTAGATGGTATTGTCGTGCAGAAAGTGCAGAGGAAGTCGTTGGTCGATTTATATTTTCATACTCCGACGAACCAGTCCCCACTGCTAGAACTGTTTTGAATATTTTTCATAAGTTTGAGGAATGTGGATGTGTTAATCGATGTACGAAATGTAGCAATCAGGGACCTCGTTAAATTCCTCAAGCAAGGAGAGAAAAAGAGGTTAACGTCTTTGCTTTTGTGGAAGTTAGTGAACCGTGTTCTTCCTCCCAAATTTCCGAAGAACTTGACATTCCAAGTCGTTCAATTCGTCACATTTTAAAAAAGAATGGTTACAAAGCCTATAAAATGCAAACTTCTCAAGAAATTATTCCTGGTAATCAAATAAGGCGTATGGAATAATGAATTTGCTAGGCAGATTTTATTTACAGACGAATCATCTTTTTCCCTATTTGGCCGTCATAATCCTTCAGTGGTCCAATATTGGTCGAGGGAAAACAAGCTTTTAAGTACCATTAAGAACGCAGTACCCTCAAAAAATGTTTGGGCTGGCATTTTAGGCGATAGAATTGTGGGTCCCTTTTTTATTGTTGGTAACTTAAATGCTGAGAAATATTTGCATTTATTACAAAATAGTGTTGTACCAGCTATACGAAACTTAGATATAAATTTTGAGGAAATTTGGTTTCAGCAAGATGGATGTTCTACACACAACGCAAGGCCAGTTTAAGATTATTTGGAACAAACTTTTCCTGAAAGGCTTATTTCCAAAAGAGATATTATACCTTGGCCTCCGCGATCTCCAGATGTGACACCCTGAGACTTTTTTTATGGGGTCATTTAACGCAACTTCTCTGCAAACATCGACATGAAAGAACCGCAAATTTAGATGAATTACGGCTTAAAATTAGAAATATTTTAGGATCAGTTACTCCTGAAATTTTGTCAAATGTTTTTCAAGAATTTTACGACAGATTAGGGTATTGTGAAGCTCAAGCAGGTGGTTTGTTTGAACATCTTATTAATTAATAGTAAGCTTTATTTAATAAGCATTTGAAAATAATTCATTATTTTGCTTAAGAATTACCACTCATTTTATTTTAGAATACCGTTTTAGTTTTTACTAAAGGTTATAAATAATTTGTAATAAAGTTGAAATGCTTTAGTATGGTCTCAAAACCTTATATCATTCTTGTAAAGAAATATCGTACAAATAGGGTAATTACTGTGCGTATGGCAACAATACTGTCAATTCCAGGCCGTGACTTATACTCTTTATAGACCGGGAGATAATAGACTGAAGTTCGACGACGTCTTTCTCGTTTACGCCTCTGAAAATACTGAAAGGTAACCGAGAGACAAGTACAATAAACTAAATTTAAAAGATGGGCTGCGGGACACCTTTGTGAAAATTCAATTTTCCTTTTCAAAAAAATAATGTGTACAGCGACGTATTTCTCACTTATGCCATGTTAATAAGTTGAAGAGAAATATCGATTTTATCACAAAATTTTTTTGGCATAAGTGTCGCAAGGGACCTAAAACAGGAAAACTTTGTAAGAACATGTGAAAAACATCTTTATTTGTCTACCAATTTCTCATTAATGCCAATTAGAAATATGACATTATTATATTCGGAAAGCTCATAAAAACATTGGCATAAGTCCTACTAAAGACTAAAGAAAATAGGACTTTGGAAAAGCTGTGGAAAAAGAAAATTAAATTTTCACATAGGTGTCCTGGCGGGCACATCGTTTTCATAATCTTATTTGTCTCTAATGTATCTTTCAGTACCTTAAAAGGCATAAACGAAAAAGGCGTCGTTGAACTTCTACGAGTATCTCCCGGTCTATTATGCCATCGCAATAAATCAAAAACGTAATTATTGTCCAGTATTCTATCTTCCGTATGTACGTATCTTAGACGTACGTTGTCCCAAATTCCTAATGCAAGACAGAGACAATAAACCAATAGTCAAGGAGAGCTTAGAACCGCAGGTTTTGCGTACTTCTTATGGCGTTTTTTATTCTCTTATATCGATGGCATAAAGTTATACAAATGATATGGGGGCGGGTATCAGAATTATTAGGGGAGACTGCTGAAATATTTATATAATTTACTAATTTTGCATCGAAAATGAAAATACGACCGGACCTGTATATTATTATAGTATGTCCGCGCTTGGGTTGAAAAAAAAGGTATTTTACTCTTGTGATATTTTCAGATTTTTTTTATTTTCTGGACACCTCGTACATGAATTGTTAAGTTTAACTATGGCAACCTCATTTTATGTCCTAGTAAAACTATTTATTAAGTGTGCCTGTTTTCCGTAAAATGTAAAATAAAAAATTTTTTCCTCTTATTCACCCTAACCGCGGACATACCGTACATGACCAAGTTGGTTCATGGTGAGCAGTCTTTATGAGGAAGAACTAGGTTTTCATGAAATAAAAACTTGGTAATAGTGATGATGGATTCCATAATCTTGCAAATAATTAAGAACAAATTTATTATCTAGTAATTAGCAACATCAAGCTTATTGTTATTTTTAAATATACAGATAACTTCCAGTACAGGGTACACAACATTGCGAAGATGAAGCAATCATTATTCTAGTCATCTGCATATCCGCTTAGAGAAGAATCCGACAAACCATCAAGACCTGAAGTGGAATTTCTACGAATATTATTAAATAGATCTTTATTTATATTACTACTTGCTTTTTCATATTTCTAAGCACAACAAAGAGATAGGGGTAATAGTGATGGGCCATCATCATTCTATATATCTCTTCTATATGACTATCAGATTATTTTTTAAGGAAAATTATCTCACTAGTTATTTAGTTAAACATTGAAAATCGACAGCTACCGTCTTTTTTTCGTATAACTTCTTTGTTTCTGTTCAGAACCGTAACGAAACATTACCTAATTTTTCAAACAGGTCTGATTTTGTCAAGTGATTTTTTTATATGTATCCGAGTGCGGCGTTCTAGAAAATTTTTCCATGCCTTGCAAATACATCATGCATATAAATGAGAAATAATCAGTGAAAGAAAAAAATGTATTTGATACTCCGGCCCTTGCTGGCGAGAGTTGTTCCCGACAGTGGTATATACCCGGCATTTACCGTTAAAGACTGAAACATCAATCACTTTATTGGAAGGAATAATCGATTTACGTCCTGAAAGATGTTTTAACTATTTACAACGGGAGTGATGGATGTAATCGCGAATAAATAAATAAAGAGGTACGGATGAATTGCCGCAAGTTGTAACTTCCTTCGCATCGGATGGGAACGGTTTAATTCGATTTTGTAATTTAAATAGAACTGCCTGGTATTGGTAAATTGAGCGAACTTTACGAAGCTGCTACTGATACCGCCTGTGCTGTGAATGCAAAATGTGCTGCTTTGTTTGCATGGGAATATTATAATCCCGAGTTTAAAATAGCAAATTAATGTACTACAGAAGTTTTGGGCCAATATTTATTTATATATGTACATACATTTAAGACAAACAGTTGATTACGAGTCGATTCAACTTTGCAGTTAATTTGAAATTAAAAGGTATTCAAAGCGGAAAGTAATTAGATGAAAGTTATTGCAAGCACATAGAGTTAGTACAAAAACCTGAATGTCAGAATCTAACTGTTTATAAATAATAAGCACTAATTGTGATTGATAATATGTGCACAGACAAAATAGCTATCGCCCCAGACCGCTACTAGAATAGGCCAACAGTTTTCAATTTACAAATTGCTGATAGTGTACACCACCCCAGAATTTTAGGAACAATCAAATGCAGCGGCCCGCGTATCCTAGCAACATATAAACAACACTTTGGCAATGTTGCTAGGCGTACTTACGGTTTTATTTTGTTCAGCTTTTTATCAATATCTGTTTTATGCGTTACTGTATTTACTTAAATGTATGATGTAGGTATTGATAAAAATGTTTTAAAGAATTAACGAATATCTATGTAGTTTTATATGATATTCTGCAGCGGTGTCACAGTTGAATCATAATTTCGTTAATTAGCTACTATTTTAATTTTTTGGTATTAAAATACTGCAGAAAATATATTTCCAAATAAAAAATATTCGTAATGATATCTTAAACAGCTTGTAATATAATTTTTGAATATTTGATGATGATGATAAATTTGTATTTGTATATGTGTAAATAATGTAGGTACAGTTTTTTTTTTATTTTGACATCCACTTATATGTTTAATAATTAAAGATAGAAAGAAACTTTAAATACAAATGTACGACTTTTCCTTTATTTCTTTTGACATCAAAATTTGCTGGCATACAATATATGTTTAAAGTAAAAGAATCATTAAAAAAATTAAAATTCATCCGAATTGAAATAACAAACAACGATTTTTATAACTAACCTTTACAGCAACATAAGGAGATTACCTAAAAACGAAATATCATACAATACAATAACATAAAATACCTACAATTTTTATAAATTTTCAAGATGCAAGTAATTGTGATGATACAGTTGAAATATGCCTTAATTTACTATTTATTGCGTTAAAAACAAATTCAGAATTATCGAACATTTCGTCCTGTATTTTTTCTTTCAATACTTGTAAATTTTGAGGTCTGTAATAATATATTTTATTGCAATATTGCGATATTCCTGAAGAACTTTTGCACATTATTGTTATTTGAATAATACGGTTTAAATATGTTTTATTTTTCGTCATCAGAATAACCCATTTTATTTATTTTTTTAATTTTTTAATTAAAATGTGTTATTCTGATAATGATAAATCCCAGGTTTCCGAACATCATAGAACAGTTTTTCAAAATCTGTCATCATGCCTGTATTTGGAAATTGTTATTAGAAATATCCTTCTAATAGTTAATGCTAGAGTACATTAACGGTAGATATATGTTTTCTTGAGACATCGTAATTGGTTAATAAGCTGTTATATTTTAAAAACTATGTAATTGGTCCATCGCCTAAATTCCTCAAACATAACTTCTAATAGGGCCACATTTAAACACAATTATAAATGTTTTGTATTTTTGTCTTATAATTATTAGCACTGCAAGTAATAACTTCCCGATACCATCTTATTGTTAGTTGTGTCATATCTAATTATATTACATTTTGGTTATAATCTATTTAATACTTCATACAGTCATTAACTATAGTTTATATTCTCAAGCATATAACTTAACTGTTTATAAATTAATTGTCATTAAATGGACATCTCTTTGTGAACTTAATTTACTACTGGGAAGTTTTAAATATGTAGTTTTGATGTTATTATTATCTTACATTTACTTTATACGAAGCTACTGATAGACCCTTGTTTTTTTGCATTGCTCTATAATCAGAACGGTGTCATGTCAATAAAATTGATCAAACAGAAGCTAATGTCCACAGACAAATAACTTATACAAATCCCTATTGAAGATGCATTCAATAGTGTCATAAGGGGTGCTGTATTTGTCTGTGGGTACTGAATCATCGCGTCGGTTGGAAACGTTGACATACAAGCCGCAGAATACAAGTTACACAATTACATAAAAGGACTCTATGCATTTATAAAAGTTTCGCTTCCTATGGGAAGTGTTTTGTAAAGCTCTCTCATTGATTTATAGAAAGACCACTTTTATGTCTGAAAAAGGGTCACGCCAGACATGTGTGTTAATTCCCTTGGCTAGTAATACCACAAATTTGTTAGGTTTTATAGAGTCTTATAATGTAAAATCTTACACTACACAAGGTGTAAATAAATAAATTCGAAGCAAAATTAGTGGATAACTTTTTATTTACTTTCAAAGCGTTGAAATAGCCTCCCCATTTGAATAGCCATGAATCTGCAGGGATCAGGCGAGGATTTTTACATGAAAGACCCCTTCAATTATTTTAAACGAGGAATCACCTCAAATTACATACACTTTTCAGTCATAGTGGGGAAAAAACTATTTATTTGAATTTGTCCAAGCAGATAAAGTTTAATGCGTAAAATTGCTCATTTTTAGGGTTCTCGAATCCTGATATTGGCTGACCCATTTTTGCAGAAACTTCGGGCTAGCACCGCTGCGTTTTATTTTACTTTACGAGATTTTATGAAGCAAAGTTTTTGTACGTTAAATAAGGAAAATTGCTACTAAATAAAGTAAAATTATCAATTTATAATCAAAACTTTGTTCGCTAAAATTGCTGTTAATTAAGAGGCCAACTATGGTGAATACTTCGTCTTACTAACTTCGCCGTTAACTGAAGTTTGTTATCCTGTTTAATATAGTTTCTGAATTTTCAGAATGTGTTCGATGTTTCTGCCCGAATTGTCAAGTTTCGTGGCCGCCATGCTGTTCGCCGTACATCCCATTCACACTGAAGCGGTAAGTTGTCTCGATTCTGAATTTCTCATTGTTGCACGATAATTAACCTGCCAGGTAGTGTTTACTATATTAGAACCTTACCTACTTGGCAAGTTAAATTTATTCAGTAAATGGTTTAATGAATCTTCCTTGCCCCTAAATGAAACCTGACTGTCATATATTATAAAAAAAAACTACTGTGTCTCGAGAAACACGTTAATATATGTATATCCTGACTGATAGTATTTGTACAAATACGACAGAATATCACTCAAGTTTGTGACGGATGAGACCCATATCATATGTAGACTCCAGGTTTGCCATACGAGGTGTTCTATCACTCTCCAGTTTCTTAAAATTGCCAAAACCACCAGTAAAATCTAAAAAGCTCTTAAAGCTATGCATTCAGTAGGTTTTCTTCTTAGACATAGACCCGAAGACGAGTGCATGCGTCATATTCGTTGGCCTTGCACGTTTTGGGCATTCAAAAACTCAATAAACTCTTCAGATTCTGGTGAGCACCAGGAAACCGTACCTAAAACCTGAAAGTCAAATAAAATTCTACATGGCGAACTCAAGTCACAAACTCAAACCATAAATTTACCAGGAGACTGCGAGATTCCATCACCCTGCACAGCAAACAAGTGAGTGACGGGAGGTTATTTAATTCATCATCACCTTACCTCACGATTGACTCACCTAATACCGCAGGTATATTCTGAACATAAGAAGACCGAAAAGGGCGATGCGACTGATTTACGTAATTACAGGCCAATTGCACTGTTATCGGTATTTCCTAAGATATTTGAAAAAATTATTGCTAAAAGAATTACAATATTTTAAGGTCAATATAATATACTTCTTCCAAATCAGCACGGTTTTAGAACAAAACATTTTTTGCATTATGTATATGGTAACTTGGATAAGGGAAACAGTGTGTTAGCTGTGTTCTTCGATCTGTCAAAGGCTTTTGGCTGCGTGGACCATGACATTCTACTAAAAAGGGTGGAGTGTTATGGTCTTCGTGGTCAATGTAGCAAGTTATTAAGATGTTATCTGACGAGTAGAAAACAGTTTGTTGAATTTTATGGTACAAGATCATCGGACTTAAATGTTCATATGAGTGTGCCCCAGGGTAGCGTTCTTGGGCCCTTATTGTTTTTGTTATATATTAATAATAAAAATAGTTATTTATCTACTTATTTCTGCGCTTTTGCTGACGGCATTACAATTGTGTCAACTGATAAATCTGTCGAAAAAAGCAATTAGTGAGATAAATTTAAGCTTAGAGTATTTGTGTCGGTATTTTACAGATTCCAAGTTAGTCTTAAATTGTGAAAAAACTTATTGTATGCAGTTTCATACTATCCCAGCCAACTATACATGTAGTCCCCTTATAAAATTAGATAAAACATCAATTCAGCACGTATCAAATTTTAAGCTTTTGGATATTAACATAGACTTTTCATTAAATTGGAAAGTGCACTTAGTAAGAAGTGCGCCACTTGCTGCTTTGCTATAAATCGATTGTCTAAAATATGTAATACAAATGTAGTCAAAGTTTTTTATTTGTCAAAATTTGAGTCTCAGCTTATGTATGGAGTAATTTTTTGAGCAGGTGATAATACTTCTGTGAACCGTATAGTTATACTACAAAAAAGGGATATCCGTTCAATGTATCATCTTAACTATCGTGAATCTTGTAGATAAATATTTTGGGAACATAGTCTTGCATTTACATTTTGGAATTACTGTGTTTTGTAAAAAAAAATATCTCAAGTTTTAGGAATCAAAATGATGATCACACCTATTTTACACGATATGGTTTTGATTTGCAATATGATGCCCATCGTTTGGAATTGTATAGAGCTGATCCATATTATATTGGTGCTGTTCTTTATAATAAATTAGAAACTAGTATAAAATCACTAACAAGTTTTAGTAGATATATGTGTGCTGTAAGGAATTTTCTTTTAGACAACATTCGGTTAAGGAGTATTTGGAATTTTAGTGTGTTGATTTGTACATATGTTTCTTTTTTTGTGAGTAGTTTTATTGTATTTTCTTCTTTAAAAAATGCCTGTAAAATTTTTTGACATATCCTATATCATTGTATGATCAATTGGATGAATAAAGATCGATTTGATTTGATTTAGTCCTGTAACCCGGAGTTCTCAATGTATACGAGAAAACCCTTATTTCCCAAAATCACAGTCTGCTACAATTTTACATTTACCGACTTGACTTACCTCAACATTGCAAGGAGCCACCTTTTGGAAACTACTGATTTTCATGGAAGATGTTCGATGTACCCACCATTTGCTTGCACACAAGCTTCAGCGCGACGTATCCAATTCGCTCGCACGCGTTACAACATTGCCACGTTCTCTTCGGCAATCATCACAAGTTTGTGACATCACTTAACTCAGTTTTTGCTCATTTTTCGCCCCTTTAAATCTTTGACATATTGTTTTTCTTTTTGTATCGCTCGCTTTACTCTGTGAACAGTAATTACTAGAAGAAGACAACTAAAAAACTAATGTACTGATTTACTGGAGCCTTTAAGTGTACTTTTATTACTGTATTTAACAGAGTCGATTTTCTTGATGCATTCGTAACAGTATTCCAAGATTTCAGGATGATTGCAGATAGACTACTTTGCAGAGCTACATTCAAAGAGGAACCCACTAGATGTAGCAGATTTTGGGGCTTTAAGGAATAACAATTTCTTGTATCCATCAAGAGCTGTAGAGTTAGAGAAACGATTTTGTCCTCGTAGGTTAGGATATGCCTGTGGTATTCGATGGGTGGATAGTATTACTCACTTTTCTATTGTGACTTAAGCCCACCAAATGTAGAGTTTTCTGGTGCTCAGTTCAAGCTGACAGGTTGCAAGTGTCGGTCGATCTTTGGATACCCAAAAGCTCAACGAATATGCGTCACCTCGTTTCCAGGGTTGTCCACAAGCACAAACCTATCAAACATTACGGCTACGTTTTAGGTATAACTAATACATCGTTTTTTACTATTTAAAACGAAACTGGAATATGCATACATCGTTTTCTTGACTAATAAATTCATCGGAAAAGTGAACTATTGATTATGAAACTTCGAATAAACATTACTCATTTTGCATCAGTTACAAGTAACGAGAATTACCTATTCGCTGTTATAGAGCTACAGGTTCCCTTTATCCCTATATCCGTCCCTAAATTCTGTAATTGGGAACAATTGCCAACCAGTTAAATACGATTATTCAACTCTTTATCAAAATATTATCCAAATATTCTGCACAGTCCACTAATAGAGTAAATTTCAAAATGGTTTTGATCCTCCGAACCGTATATTTAAAATTTCAAAATTTTGAGCTTTAAGTTCATATAATGGTAAAATACTATTTAATCAATTTAAATATTTCATTTTTACGTTTTAAAAATTTCTAAATTTTTTGTATTTACCATTTTTTTGCTTTGCCAGTTTATCCAAATATTATCTTATTCATCTACATAGTCCACTAATAGAGTGAATTTCAAAATAATGTTGGTCCTCCGAGCTGGATATTTATAATATCTGTTTTGAGCCTTAAGTTTATATAATGGTAAAATAATATATAGGTATTTAGTCAGTTTATCTATTTCATTGATACGACTATCATTTGTTTTACCTACCAGTTTACATTAATAGTTTTTGCTCAATTCAAATGTAATTAAAAAGGAATCATCATTCCCAATTTCAATAACGAAAAAAGGCTGATCTTTCAATTAAAAAGTTAATCGTAATTGGGGTGCGTGCTTTATTCAGTGTGTAAGATTTTTGGTTAGGCAGAAATATTTTAATTAAAGTCTCCTGACTGATCTTTTTGGGGCAGGGGTTAATTTGATAACAGAAAAAAAAACTAGAAAACGATATTTGACTATTAAATATTTTTATATGACTACTATTGCCATTTTTTTCCCACTGTTAATAAATGTGGTTATTCTAAGAAAATTAGAGATTTATCTCTTATATTATATTATTTAGAATAAATTTACTTCTATAACTTAAGTCTCACTGATTCATTTTCACTCAAATACTTCTATTGTTGTCTGAGTGTATATATTCTAGTTGTATTAATATTAAGAAACTGAGTTAAAGTTTAGTCGTGTAGCAGGCACGGTGAGTAGACGCTTATGCGAAACACCTCAACATACATCCATCCCATTAATATAGATAATCCACCCCAGAGACTCGACTACTCCAGACAATACTTATATAAAATTTGTAAGCAGTAGTTTGCAACGCAACACAATAACCGTACAACTCAATGCGGTACATGAAATAATCTCGGTACTTAAAATATGCCCTGCAGTGTCTGTGCTACCCCTCAATTAATCACTTTACCACAGAATTTACTATGCAGGATTCGGCCGTACATTATTATCAAGCTTCGGTGGTGGGAGGAGACATCATAATGCTTGTAAAAGCCGGAGGGGATTAGTATCATTACCCCTAATCTACTCAGCCTGTAGCAAAGTGTGGGAGTGTAGGAGGTAATAGATTAATATTTTCGTGGTTGCCTCTTTATTTTAATTCAGTATTCACCTTGATACTTAATGCATAGTTATAATTATATGAATTCAATGAATATTTACCTTTATTTATCAAACATCTTTCGATATATTCGCATAGATGTATAATTTCTAAAAACCATTGACTTGGTTCATAGGAACTTTTTCCCTTAAATTTATTTAAATTTCACCCTATTTATTAATGGAATGTTCTTAGGGATATACAGGATGTGTTATATTTTCATTTACAATCATTTCTGGTCAGTCGAAAATCCACGGACAATACGGTGCACAAATTTTCGATATAGATTTGCAATATTAGAGGACCAGCTACTTGGACCGATTCAGTTTCCCGTTTGTCTGAATGGAGAAGGATACTTAAACTTTCTACAAAATGATGTAAGAGAATTATTGGATGATACACCGTTAAACGTACGCTTAACGTTACACTATAAACAAGATGGGGCACCACCTCGCTTTACCCGTAATATCATGAATTAGTTAAACGGTCATTTTCCTGGCAGGTGGATAGGTAGAATTGGCCTCATTCCATAGCCACCTCGATCTCTAGTCTTAAATCCTCTAGATTACTTTCTGTGAAGGCTGTAGTTTACGCAACAGAAATAAATCCTTTGGAAGAATTACAACAGAGGTTTCATTTGGCTGCGAATCAAATCAGACAAAATAATTTTGAAGTTGTGAGGTCTTCGCAGGCAATTCGACGTCGAGCTGAAAAACGTATTCAGCAAAACGGAAATCTTTTTGAGCATTTACTATAAAAATTACTAGTGAGATAAAGGTAAGTTTTATTAATAGTGTGGTTTTCAATTATTTTTATTAGTTTACTGTACATATCACTATTTAATAATTTCAGTTTACTTTGTCAAATAATAATTTACTAAAAATAATAAATTTCTGTGAAAATAACAATTCGCAAAAATTGAATAACTGAACTCTCAATGCAAATGACGCCAAATGCGTTTTTGTTATTCATAACCCGTTACGATAAAAAATATCGACAATTTCGATTTCCGGTGATTAACACATGTAACATTATGTTAAACGGATTTTACACGAAAATGGAACATTCTACCAATATGGACCAAGAGTACCATTTTTTAATAGAAAACTCTGAAATTTCATATTTTTCAGTCAAAATTCAAAAAGTCAAAGCATAAAAAAGTTATGGTAAATTTTACCCCCCTCCCCCCAGTGTTGGAACGTATGTGATGAAAATTTGTAAATTTCGTTTTAGTAGCGGACTGAGCACGTAAGAGTTAAACTAATTACCAAATTTCATAAATTTATTTCAATTTCGGAGTTATTTAGAAAAAAACATCATCAGAGTGGCCCTTTTGAGTGGCTACAACTTCCTTGGAAAGAATTCTTGGACCCACGTTTATATAAAGAAAAAGTAATATTTTTCGACATGGACCACCCTGTAGAAATATTGCCCCGTAATTTCGGCACACCCTATATAAAAACAAACATAATTTAAATCACATTTGAAGTCATTAGCTGTCAAAAATGTGTAATTAGTATGATTAGTTTTAAAGTAGGTAATTTAATTGCCACTTAACACATTTTAAATAAAGACACAGGTTTCTTACTATTTTGCACTTGTATATCAATACTATAAGAGTGTTTCCGAAATATAAATGTTCCATCAAAGAGGACGTGAAAATAAACAATTGTCATTGAGCAACCTATGGCCTAAAAATGTCATCTGTTCCAGAAAATTTATAAAGAATTATTACGCGAAACTTAGGACGACACTGCATCGCCCCATTTAATCAACTGATCAACTGTTTACGATGCAGGCGCGTCGTGTCTTTCTTGCTTTCGTCGACTGTAGGTTGATTTACGTTATTTTATTTCAAAATTCCTTATTGAAATCAAGAACTAGCGGATACGGTTTTAATGATTATGATTAATATAACATGATTTAAATATCACATGTTGTTTGTTTGTTATCACATGTTCAATGTTCAAAGACCTACTGGAAGTGAACAGAGCATATGAATGATAACCTAGTTTTTTTTCAAAGAATTTGTTTTGCTTAGAAACTTCAAATTTGGTACATATATTTTTTTTATATAAGGGCAATGTAAATGTAGGATTTGCTGAGAATAATTATACAGGATGTTCTATTTCTAGTGCCTGTAGGCCACTGGCTTTTCCTTAACTTTTTTGTGTGTACGCCAATGAAGACAGAATTAAAATTTTTAAAAATAAGCACTATTTTGGCTCTTACAAAATTTTGATATCATTTATGGACTTCGAGTAAAATTGGCAATTTTTACACATATGTATATAAAATCAGTTTCAGATAATTAGATCAGTACGAGATGCCACACAGAAACAAATTTATAATAATAATTAAAAGGTTCTGTGTCAAGCTAGGTGTTATTTAATTTTAGCTTACTTTGTTTTTTAATATCTTCTTTACTATGGCTTCAGTTTATACTTTTGCTGAACAAACTGATATGTTACTAGTTTTGGGTTATCGAGAAGGAAATTGTTGTGCTAGTGTTCGAACAAATGCTGAAAGATTTCCTAATCGAAGTATTGCAAATCACAAAACATTTGCTAATGTGGAGAAATGTCTTCGGTAAACAGGACGTTTTTTACCTGTAACATTAAATAGTGGAAAACATACGGCTAGAACTATTCAGCCGGAAGAACAAATTTTGGAATGGATCGAAGAAATTCCGCAAGTATGTTCAAAGCGTTTAGCGGCAGAGGTTGGCTTTTCAAAAGTTTCGTTAATAGAGTATTAAAAGACCAGTTATTACATCAATTCAAGAATTTTTACATACCAGTAGATCCTCCGTCATGTCTTGCTTTCAGTCAAAGTATTCAGGAACCCAGAAATAGAGACAATAATATCCACAAGGAAATCCTGTTTACAAACGAAACCGCTTTTACTAGAATGGGTATTTTTAATTCACATAATGAACATGTTTATTGTGATGAAAATTCACATGGAATCAGTAAGAGACGGTTCAAACATGAATTTAAGATTAATGTTTGGGCTGGTATTATTGGTAGTATTTTAATTGGTCACCTGCTACATTGAACGCAGAAAATTATTTATATTTTCTCTAAACGGGATTACCCTATCTGCCTCAAGAGTTACCGATAACACTACGATGAATTCGATTTTCATGCATGATGGGGCCTTCCCCATTTTGCCTTATCGGTAAGGCAATATTTAGATAGACACTTCTACACATCCTAACAGGTGGATAGGTAGAGGAAATAATGCCCTTTCAAAATTGCCACCTAGATACCCGGACCTAAACCCATGTAATTATTTCCTTTGGGGAGCATTAAGGATCATAGTTTATAGCTGTTCAGTAAATACAGAAAACGAATTATGGGAAAGAATATAAAATGAAATTAATGTTATGAGAGGTAATGCAATCAATCCAATTATTGGATAAAATGATAAAATTCATTTTAATTTCCTAAGAAGAATTAATGTCTGCGTTCAAGAAGAAGGAGGTCACTTTGAACATTTACTGTAATGTAACTGTAATGTGATTACAAATACCTATCAATATTTAAAATGTTAATGCTGACTTTCTTATATTATTAGTTGATATTGTTTATTTGTAATACTGATGTTGATTTTTTATTTTATTGATTGATAATACTAAGACTAAAAATGTGTAGTTAATTTTGTTTTTTTTTTCAGTGTGACATATTTTCATTATTATTCCCTGCTTTGAGGCTGCAGTTATAAATTATTTTTTAGTAATCGGAATTTTTGCCTATATGTATTTAATGCATAAAATATGTCAATTTTACTCGAAATCCATAAACGTTATCAAAATTTTGTAAGAGGCAAAAAATCTTCTAAAATAGTATTTATTTTTAAAAATATAAAGTCTGGCGTCACTGGTGTGCACACAAAAAAGTTACGGGATCGAAATAGAACATCCTGTATATGTATTATTAGCAAATCTTTTATTTACACTGCCCTTATATAAAAAATATGTGTACCAAATTTGAAGTTTCTAAGAAAAATAGTTTTCAAATTATTTAAAAAAAAAACCTAGGTTATCTATTCTATATTTAGTAGGCTATATCTCAGTAGGCGTGCACTTTTGTATATAGGTAAGTTCGGCTAATTAGACTTTTTTTTATCCAGGAACCTGTGGATAAGCGTTGTCCGTCCTTTTCAGGGACACCCTGTATATCGAAAACGAAAATTTTTCAAATATTAGGTATGGAATTACATCGAAAAATTAGACTTTGTTAAATCTTAATGTTATGATAAAGTAATCGCCTTCTGTAGGGAATCCGGTTTTTTGTATTAAAAGAAGGAGCTTTGTAATGATTTCTAAAAGTTGGCTTGCGTAAACAATTCCTCATTTAAAAAAGCGAGTCAATTTAAACTTTTTAAATTATAAAACAGGTAAACTTTTATAGGCACGCACACTTGATTTTGTTCCTTTTAAATCAATGTAATTACGCGCCTAATTATACCGGCCCTATTTCTGTCCATAAATATTTGCCTACGCAAGAAAGCCCTTTTCAATATAACAGGCCTAATGAATTTTTCCTGAAAGACTTTCCAGCATATTAGAGCCGGGAATTTAATTAAGAAATATGAAAAAAGACATTAACCTGCTTTCCATATTCATTTATGGTAGCTTGTACAATTTACATTTTTTTTTCCTTTCAGCTTGACTTTTCTTTAATACACTGTATCTCATTTATTTCTAAATTAATTTGTGTATTAATATCTTCCAAACCAAAACTTCCATCCATAATAAGCTTTTACAAAAATTTTAGACTGTTCTTTAATAGTTTCGAAAAATTATGCGGTGTTGCCAGATTTATTAAGAATTAAAATATTGATTTTTGAGGTTCTTTTTGAATTTTTTCTTACTTATCATTGAAAAGCCAAAAAATGCTCTATTTGCTCAGCTTAAAATTCAATATGGCTCCCATAAGAAAAAAGAAAGTTGATGATGGTTTCTCCGAAATATCTCAATATACAATGAAATTCCTCGAAAATTTGCTGTGAAAAACTGTCCTCAGATTTAAAAAATTCATCTAAATAAAAAAGTTACAAATGATTTTCGAAATCGCCACATTTACTATTTTTCAAAATAACTCAAAATCTTGATACTATCTGTACCCAAAGTTTCATCAATGTTTATAATTATTTACTAATTTAAAAAAATGCTCCAAATGTACATATGATTTTCCACTATTTTTCGCCCATTGTTAATGCAAAATTCAACTTTTTTGATTCACAGTTGTAACTTTATAGAAGATAGTCAAATAAACAAAAAATAAAGAATGACTTCTTGATTTAAGTCTTACTTTCAATGTTACAAGAAGAAATATGTCGAAAAACGGGTAATTTTTCGTTCTTTTTGTATGTTTGTTGTTCCCCTGAATTTGAAATGGTTTTTTGATATAGGAAAACTCGGATTTTTATTCTACATAATATTTGGGATTTTTCTGTACAACAAAATAGATGACCTCAAACACCAAAGCCTACTTTTACTACTGCCTGGACTATGAAGAGCTAGGACCGGTTTGCAAGCGCCATTAAGTTAGCAACAGAACTATCTAAAACTTTCTCCATTTCCCTATCACTTATAGTTTCCAAGATACATCAATATATGCACCACCAAAATGGTCCACACTGTATACATCTAGTAATTAAAAAAGAGGGAAATTAAAAATTAGTATAACCAGAACATAGAGATTATCAGTAGATCACTGGTACTTAACGTGTAAAATACAATTTTTATTGAAGGTAAAGATACGTAGTTTTATCAAAATAAAATTGTTTCAGGAATGTCTTGAGGTGAATCCTAATTTAATATACTAGCAGGTTGCAAAAGTAATGGGTAGTGGAAAAAAGTTTGCCCTCAGTCTTGTTAAAGAAATTTTTTTGTTAGAAAAACAAAATATATTTATAAAAGTATATTGCTAGTAGTAGTAAAGTAATTTTCGACAAACTAAGTACCTACTTAGAAAATGGACAATCAACAAATGTGTGAATTTGTTTATTAAATCAAAAAAGTAACAAAACAAGTTGTATACTAATTAATACTCGGTATGACCTCCTCCTCTCCTATTGATACGTTTTTGTGATGGAACAATTAAGCGGTTGTGGTCTCTTGTGGAATATTGATCCATTCCTCTACCTACGCTACGACCATCTCATCTGCAGTCCCAGATAAGGGATACAGTTGTGAATGGCTCTAGCAATGAAATCCCACATGTTTTCAGTAGGATTCATATCAGGTGAGTTGGTTGGCCAATCCAATCTACTGATATGTCCTGCTTCAAGTGTCTCTTGAACTCTTCGTGCGCCGTGTGGCCAAGCGTTGTCGTCCATGAACACAAAATTTTCACCTAATTCGTTACGTAGAAGAGAGATAATGGGCGTAATAACTTGTTCGATATAAATTTGACTGGTCATATTCTGTGGTATGTGAATTACTGGAGTACGGCGGTTGAACATTATTCCATCCCAAAACTTTACGCTACCCCCTTCATAGAGAGCAACTTCGCCTCCCTTCATTAGACACTCGAGGACGTTCCCTACGTGGTATGTTTTCCACTGTATCAAATTTTTGATATCGGTCTACTATTCGCACAACAGATGATCTAGGAATGCCCATAATTTCCGAGATCTGATGATTAGAATACATCATGTAAAAGCAATAATTTTTGCTCTATTAAACGCAGAAATTTCACGTGCTGACATTATATGCACAAATATTTAAAGAAACTCTTGCCTGAATAGGCTGCCAAACTGACCAGATTTGTAAAAACATTGATAATGAAGTAAGGGTTCATAGTCCGCAATTTTTTATTGCCTTTTTTGTTCCCTAAATACATGTACCTTTTTACCACAGTATAAAAAACAAGTCGGTTTTAATGAATCAGTTTATATACAGGGGGTCCAAGACTTTTGAGGTTGAGTGTATTATTCCCACAATGTGTACCAAATCTGATGATCTACCGTACCTCATACTTAATAAGTAAAGACCTACCTCGACCTTTATCATGTTCTTTACTCTTTCAAGTGTAAGGAGTTTTGCATGTCTTATGGTATGACGAAATGGACGTCCCATTTCCGTATATTCATTATGTAGCTGCAGCATTTTATCTGCAGTTTTGCTTAGTATTTTCCAAAAGGTCAACTGCACTAAACGTTTCCATTAGGGTATCACAAACACTCGATCATGTATTGTTGCTTGTACCCTAATCGGCAGTGTCAAGAATTATTACAGCTTAGAGTAAGAAAATATCAACTGTTCCATTCCACTTCATACTCACTCCACTCAAAGGAATTATTTCTTAAAGATTACCTTCATCATTTGTATTAATAAGTAATTAATAACACATTTTCCATAAAATTCTTTCCATTTTTGACCACACCAATCGTTGAATCATTTGTACGCCAAATCATATTGTTGTCGTGGCTACTAAATTTTATTTTTAAAATACTGTTTCTCTAGCAGTCATCGTGATAGCTTGCTAACGATTGCTTAAAATTTTTAATAATAGTGCCTCGGTTTAGTCATGTCACTTGAATAACATTACTGTTAAGGTGATATTTACAAAAAAGTCGATATAATTCAACGAATATTCATGGAACATTTACGAGTAAAGAGAAAATGTTTGGAAAACCGACTTTTTTAGCCAAGTAAAAAAGGATGAGTCTCTACACTTGTATTTTAAGTAATAATTTTTCTGCTATTTCAAACTAAGCTAAATTTTCGACAAACGGCTTCTTTTGTCAACTATTCCCTATTAGAAATTAAATGTCCACGTTGGTAAATATGGTAAATATCTAGGCATTTCTATAGAAAGATTTTAATCCGCGTTGCCATTTTAGTCGTATATTTTCGCTCGAAACTTTTATCTTATTCCTCATTTTGTATTGCCACAGATATAGACACCTTTTTCATGATTCTCCCTCAGTGCTGCTTTTGTTTAGTACAATTTAATAACAAGCGGAGCGTAAAGAGGATTCTGATGCTATTTTAAAGAGCATGTTCTCCGTAGTTTTTCAGCAAAAAGTAATTTGATTTCTTCTCGACTGCCTAGGTCGCTCGGTAATATCTGAGAGTTATTACAGACGTATCTCTTATTTTTGTGAGCGTAATTTCAGATTTGTTAACCTAATGGGATTTGGAAGCTACTTTGCACTGAGAAGATGTAAATAATATTCTCTTTTTCATAGTGGCTGGTATTCTGGTTATTCAGCAAAAGGTAACATTTGCGATAATAGTCTACATTCGCTAAGTTTCAAAAGCATTGTTCGAACTGATCCAGAATCTTTTAAGTTTCAAATTTAGCAATATGTGGTACCTGTCATTATAAACTTTTTCTACGAAAAAAGCTCAAAATAAAAAGCTCAATATTTGTACACGTATAAATATAAAGCAGCACAAAAAAGTGGTCTGGACATTGGACCAGATCAATTCATTTAATAATATTTGAATCCTCTAAATCCGAATCTAAAATTGTTCAGACATTGGAAAAACAAAAGTTTTCTTGATTCCATTCACTATAATCTCATAACCCTATAATCACATAACCCTGCAACGTGTTATTTGAAGGTTTTTGATCGCAAAAACTCATGGTCACTGATTGTATACTCAAGGAAGTGTTTTATGTCTTTTTAGTGTAAATACAAAGAGAAAAATGCTTTGGTGACTTTTAACATATGCCTCAGCTCAGATCATCAGTCTACAGCAGTTTGCATGTCCCAGTTTAACGAATTACGGATTTATAGCAGAACTCAATTCCTCAGAGTTTCGTTGTTATACATAGTGTCACACTCAGGGTTATGGTTTTATGGAACTCTCAGTCATTTATGAGATCCATGTTTCCACAGAGTTTCGTGGTCACAATACACTCAAGAAATTGTTCACCTTCTAGTTCGAAGCACTCGAGAAATTCCCGTGAAGATGCGATTCTGTTGACTTTGCGTTGATGCGTGAGTTGTTTTGGTACCCACCTCACACATAATTTTCGATAACCAAGTGTTTCGGTAATGATTTCATGCAGAGGGGATTTGGATATTTGTGAAAACACCGTGTTCATCTCATCCATGGTCGCCACGAAGCATTTCGTCGATTTTCTTCATCATCTCAGTAACAATTGAGGAACGCCCACTCCTTTCTTCATCATGAACATTCATTCTGCCAGCTTTATACTCACGACACCACTTATACATATGTATTAGCAAGATTCATAACGCCCTTCCCATAAAAAGTTTTGATTTCCTTAAAAATCTGAAATGGCGTCTTTCCCTTTGCAATAAGAAACCAGATTACATACCTCACCTTACAGCTGGCGGAATTCGGAGTAGCGGGACTTATTTCAACACGCCACTACAACAACAGTTTTCAACTTATTGAGACAAATGAGCGCGCGTTCTGCTTCTAACATTTTGGCCTTGAATACAGTGTTACCAACTTTGTCGAAAGCAAAAATATATGTTCTACAGAGTTTCATGGCTCTATACTCTTGCATATCCGGGTTATGAGATTACAGGGTTATGGAGTTACAGGGTTTTGAAGATACAGGATTATGTATGAATGTTTTTCGAATTAGTGACTACTCAAGTCAGTTTGAAATCTCGAAATCTTGTCAAATTATACGAAATACAAGGTAACACACTTTTTCGTGTTATTTTTTTTATATATAGGTACATCTATCGTTTTCTATAGGCAAATAACATAGTATATATTTTTTTGTATCATCCTTTAGAGTTTGCAAAGCTTCAGAACTTTTAAGAAATTATGGCTTCTAAGTCATAAGTTACATTTTGTAGGAAAATAACATTTTATTAATACCTATTTATGGTAAGTTATAGTTAGAATTCGTGTTGCTTAGTGTATACAGTGTGTCCAAGATAAGGATGGGATAGCATTAGGATCTAGGAAACGGTAAGAGATACGGGGTGGCTCAAATTAGAAAAAAGTTGTGCTTGTTATACCTAACAATATGTCGTTTAGAAAGTTTTAAAATTCCGGATAGTTCCGGAGATATCCAGAAAAACCCGAAATTTTGCAAAATCGTTTTATATTTTTTCTGGCTTTATTTGAAACGAATTTTAAAATAAATTGCATATTCTCAGTGACACTTTTGTCGCTCTATCCAATGGCGTCAACATTTTTGCATTTACGAGTAGAAGTTTGGCAGTACAGTTAAAGCACATCGTGTGATTCATGACAAATAAATGAAATTAATAATAACAATAAATGCAAAATATCTCAGGGCGTCGATTGCAATACTCCTGATGCCGAGGGTATACAAACGTCAAAATTTGTATTCAAGATACAGTCCTTACTTTGGCTTATCTGACAGCGTAGCTTACAAAACGTGTTACGTTATGTAGCTCCAATCGATTGTTATTCAGGTACATCTCTTACCGCACCTCCCAAAAGGAAACCGATAGGGTCTTTAATAAAAATTTCTAAGACACCGCTTTATCTCTGGTAATATAAATTGCCCCGTAAGAACGGTTCTTCTTGTTACATTTATCACAACGTATCTTTTCCTCTCTGCGATTTTTACCGTGGTCTGGTGAATAATTGTAGTTCCGATTTTTATTCAGAGATAATACCACAACATTCTTATTTCCATTCGGAAACACAATGGCTCGTCTCTTACTTTTGAAATGGAATTAATTTGCTTACTTTCCACTTTGTAGATTAATTATTATTTCTGTAATTTCCAGTCGCCGCAGGGAAAACTAAAAATGTTGCATTAATTAGGAAGATAATTCAAAGTAATTTTTCCACTATTAAAGTTATCTGTAGTGGTCTGGTGTTGAAGATAAATAAGTCACATTCCTCTAAGTATTCTAAATTTTCGTCATTTCATATCTTTAACTTCGCTTCTGCTTTCCTTCATTCTTGGTCTGATGCCTCAATTTCCTTTTTTTTTCATTCAGCGTATCGCCTATCAATTTTTTATCATCTATTAGCGTTTTATATTTTTAAAGTTTCCAGTTTTCTGTTCTTTATTTTCATTCTTAATGAAACACCATTTATCTCTTCTGTTATATTATTATCTATATTCTTTGGTGTTTAAATTTTCTTCATCATTTTGTTTAAATGTTTTTATAAAGTACTAGCGGCCCGTCCCGGCTTCGCACGGGTGGACATTTATTTTAAACATTTTAGGATATAAGAAATATAGCCTATGTTACTCAGGGATAATGTAGCATTCTAATGGTGAAAGAATTATCGAAATCCGTCCAGTAGTTTTTGAGTTTATTCGTAACAAACATACATGCATACAAAAATACAAATCTTTCCTCTTTATAATATTATTAAGTATAGAATATAGATTCCTTTCTAATTTCTTGATTGGCCATCTCACCCTGTGCGAGAGTGTCCCCACAGTCATAGGTGGAGATTTAAAATATATACAGGGTGACCCATTAAGAACTAGGACATCCAACTAATTTTTTTGCGTTTTTTTCGTTTAACCATAACCTCCTACAGCAAACTTTTAAGTACAATTTTTTCATTTGCCTCCTATCCCTCGGATTTACCCCAACAGTTGTTGGTTGTATTTTGGGAAGTCACCAATCCGAAAATACTCTTTGACGAAAGTCGTTGGATTCGGAGAGGGTTATCGGAAGGTGATGTTCAATTTGACCTTGACTTTGACCTTCAAGGCTACTTAGATGTCAAATCTAATTTTTTAATAGGATCCTCTATTTTTGACCACAAATATAAAAACAGTTTAGATAGGTTAAGGCTCATCTTCTTCGTCAAGGTCTAATTGAAGGACACTCTCCGATGTGTCTCTCCGAACCCAACTTTTGTAAGGGTTATTTTCGGATTTTTGCTTCCCCTGACGAGATAATCAGCTGCGTTATTAAAAATACTTTGTCCTTGAAATAACCTTTAAAGATCATTCTAAAGAAAAGCTCTAAGTACTCACATAAACGTAAAATTTTCAAAATGGGTCACCCTGTATATTTTGTCTCCAATGCTCGCAGCTTTAAAACTTCTCTATTCATTTTTACATTTTTAATAATTTTGTAACGTTTGATGCTCTGATTCTTGAACATTATTTGGCTTTTATATTTTTTATTTTATTTATAACTTCTTTTTCTTTTTTGAGATCTATCAAAAACAAACTCTTAAAATATATAAAGTTAAAAGTAATTATATGTTTAATATATGTGAAACCTATGCAACGAAAAACCAATAGACGAAGTTTTTGTCGACAGGCAGTCGACCTCGATGTCCGGCACAAATTTTATTGGGATTGCAAAGAATAAGGCAAGACGTGGAGAGGATCATTGCACATTAGAGAGAAAGATATAAAGAAGGTTGACATTAGTGACATGCGGAGATTGGAATTGGGTTAAAAGAATGAACCAAAGATTTGTAATGCCAAGGACCAATCTTTTCATTCGAAATCGACAATTGCCTTTAATTCCATCTGCAATTATTCACCTGGACAAGAAATATTGTCCGTGAAACAAGGGTGCCTTGTGATAAGTGAAACAAAAGGAGCACAAGAAACGCCCATATTAAGGGTTATTTAAAAAAAATACTATATTTAATCATGAACATTAAATAAACGAACACATACCACTGCATTTAAACACAATTGTCATCAAAATAACCAGATAAACGGATACTTGTTTAGTACTACACGCCATACTCCACGCCACGAGATGACCTAATGGGGACGATGGGTATAGACAAAGACATCGCACGACAAGCATAGAATGGGATGGGGTCACTCAATAACGAAGACATTTACTCCGATTTAGGTACAAGGGTACTAAATACGAGTTTATCAGGACATTTTATTTTACGGGTACCTATATTTGAGTGAAAGTACTCAGTTTTAGTTCAAATATCACAAATGAGTAAAGTTATTAAAATGCTCAATAATGAGTGAAAATGTACTCAATAATTTCACTCAGAGGATTCAGTCCGTATCTTTATTGCTTTCACTCACACCATTTTTTTACAGTGTAGTGTGCATATTATCTTATTTAACTTTGTAACTGTGCAGCATAAATAATTTGTTGGTGTGGAATGAGAACGTTGAATGTATTCTTAATATATTCTTTTATTTCGTCTAAACATCTCTACAGTTCAAAAAGAGATTGAAGTGCTGTCAAATATATATGTTCTCAGAGAATGTAAGCAGTGTAGGTCGGAAAACCGCTATATTTGTAGTTTCTCGTCTTAATATTCCGCAACGCCTTTATTTCATCATGTAAATAATATAAACTTTACTTCTGCTATGTAAAAAAGAAAATTGAAGCTAGGTCTAATTTTTTTGGGATTTAATGAAAAATATATAAAGTACATGTTAAATATATCGAAATATCTATAGTCATTGTCTTCATCTTTCGATATGTTAGGGTAAAATGTATTTAAAAGTTCGTTAAACTGCACTATCGATCTTGCTGGTTTATCAAACTAAAATCTACAAACATTTATTCACATTAGGATCAACCTAACTTATGATTTATTTTGGCTCATTATATTAATTCGATCTTCAAAATGTATTATCTCTCATTCTCTTTATTATAATGCAAAGAATGCAATGTAGTTACTGTGAAATTGATTCTCTGTAATAGCCTAATAAATCAACATGCGAGGACATTTTAATGTTTTTTTATCAAGTGAAACGTATTACGTGAGTGCGCCCAAGGAAAAGCGTAATAATGAGCTTTAAATTATAGTACTTGGAAATTTATGAGACTCGTTTACTTATCAGAACAGTTTTGCTTACTTATCTGTGGAGCATACAATTTTCTTTTATAGCTCTCTAAATCAATTATCTAAGAATACTATAGTCCTGTATGTTTTTTCAATTTAGAGGGCAGATATATTTAACAATGTTAACAAGTTTGAAGAACTGTATGCCAATTTGTTCAACGCAATTGAATAATGTTTGACATAAAGATATGTTTCTTAAAAATTTTTATATATCTTCGTCCAGAACTGAGAAGTGTTACAATCAATTGAAATTGAAATGGTTTATAAAACCTTCTACATATTCGTCTACTCTCATTGATTGAACAATCAAACAATCTGGCCACAATCTATTTACCCGAATATAGAGATAAACGAATTTATCTACTAAATAGGCCATATTTTAAAAGGAACATTCATTGATACCACTTTAAAGAAGATAGAAACAGTTTTTCGCGAGGTGTCAAGTCACTTAATGAACCTAAATAGTATCAGAATCCTAGTAGGAGAGAGAAGATTTTGGCCAAGATTTTACAGAGAAGCAATAATCTTGAAAAGTTTCTAGGAAGACGAAAACGCAGCTACCTGAAATATGGAAATTAAGGACTGAAACGGCAGACAGCAGTGTCTCCATACGATGCACTAAAACACAGTAATATAAACAGCTCCAGCTTCCAAGCTTTCTTTTCTTTATTGCTATTACTTTTATAACTTTTACATAAACTTAAGCAAGCAATCTTATTTGTTTTTTTGATTCATATTTATATTCTACAAATTAATATGTTGAATCTCGTGGTTTTAAATCCGAAAGAGTATATTGCTATATCTGTAGTACCTCAAGGCTCCACACTAGAGCCCTTATACTATTTGTTATTTTCAGATATGATACTGTCGAAATAACTGATGCCAATTGCCTTTTTATGCCGATAGCTTAAAATAATATGTGCAAGATTCTTTAAAACTAGAAGAAAATTTGAATAAGATACCGAGCTAGAGCCTCAAAAACATTTTAGAGCAAAACGTACGAAAATGTAACGTACTAATGAACAATTTAAGAAACTCAATGAGCTTCAAGACTTGCGCAAAATATTTGATACCATATTAAATTTTAACCTACACATGAACGCTTATCAGACCCATATAAATAATTTGGAAAGTATATAATGAAATCTCTTTAATATTTGTTTCCCACAAATGGATAGTTTGTATCCAGCTGTTGTTGTATATCATGAGGATAATGAGACATGCATTCGGTAATGTTTCTATTAAAACTGTTAATAGTGCTAATCGACCTTCTCTTTTGACTCAAATTGTGTTTTCTATCATTACATTTACAACTAGACATATTAACACTTCTTACTTATTAACACCAAGAACTAACTTACTAAAATGTTCACCTTAGTTTAATTTTCGTAATGATTATCAGCTAATATATTATAATATTTATAATAATATATGTTTTATAAATTTAAATTAATTTTATATGATTTTATCAATTAATCAATTAATTTTAATATCCTCTCAACAATAACAATAATAATATGTTATTAATTATTAAATAATATTTTTTTTTACTAAATGTAAATTTCAAATGACCCTGATTCTAATTCTTTAAATTTGATACTATTTAAATTAATAATAAAAATATATATTTTTTTTTATATAGAACATGAAATCAAATATCTCAAGGGCGGTTCAAATTTTGATAAAAATAAAATTTCAAAGTGTTTTTAACAAATCTAAACAATATATTACTTTTATATGTAATACATCAAATCAATTATTATTTAAATTGCCTGGAAAATTAAATTATTTAAGTACTAACTATACTATATTAACCAAAATTTGGTTTATTTCTCAAATGAAAACAGTGTGAGCAATATGATTTAAAAAAATTTAGAAATAATTACCAAATTTTGTTAATTCTTTATGTTCTATATTTTATCTATTTTAAATGTGAAAACAAAATTTTTATATATAACTAGAAGTGACGTCCACTACCACTAAGGTTTATTTGACTTTTATTATTGTTCTAATTTGACGTATTAATCAAATGTTTATTCTCTTACGAATTCAGTACTTTATGTTATACAAACATTATATCCCACTGGTCTTATAGTGTTTCTATATTCTGGATAATTCCTTTACTTGAATTCTAGTCCGTGTCTCATTGTTTTCCTTTTCTCTTATCTCAAAACTGCCAAATCTTGATTATATTCTAATGTTCTATTTATTTTTATTTCCTATTTGGAACAGTATTTTGGTTGAGAATATATCGATTCTCGCTAATTAATTTGTATTCTTTCCTTCCAATTATCTTAATTTTTCTTATGTCATATTATTATGACATCTCAGCACACCCCTCCCTTTTTTTCAATCCAAATCCGTTGCCATATAAAATTTTTATATAGTATCCCAGTTTGATTCTTTCTCATCTGATTAACTACATGTCTTGTTATTCACATCTTTTTAAATTTTGTATAACTTTCCTGTATTCACACACGTTTTACCTTATTATCTAAATTTTATATAATTTATTATTCTTTTGTTTACAATATTTCTATATCTAATAACAATATCTGTTTTATTTTAATTTTCCAAATGTTAAAATAAATAATTCTAATTATTTTTAAATTCTAAATAAAAATCATTTGAAATTCCTTATGTATTTCAATATATTTGACTAATATTAGATAAAAAACTGTATTTTAATAATCAGCAACATTTGGAATTTTAATACTTACATTTGTGTTGTATTATCTTGTATGTTTTTAATGTTTGTATTTTAACTATAGCACCAAGTATGCAAAGTAAATTAATTTACTGTCAATATATTTTTTTAATCCTTGTTGATTCTATGACAGATTTGATGATCCGGCATCTGGGAAAGTATTTGCTTCAAAAAGGCCTAAGCGATTTCTAGAAGATATTTTGTAAAAACGACGTAAGATATTCTTGACCGTTTTTAATCCATATAACAACCTTAATTCTATAAAAAATGCTCTTATTTACTTAAATTTTACTCTAAATTCCTTCGCAACCCTCTTCTCCCCTTCTACACCAGATGTCTCCTACTGCTTCCTGGCTTTAAACAATTCGAATGTTTTGCATGTTATGCAAATGGAAGCGGAATATATGTATGCAAAAATCCTAAAAAGGACAAATGTGGAAATAATTCTTTGTATTTAAATACCTTTATCATTACATCTTTCTTTCTTTTTTTTTCAGGTTACTGGAGTTGTTGGTAGAGCGGAAACGCTATCGTCCGTATTTTTTCTAGCAGCATTCATTTTGTACAGCAAAGCGTCAAGGAATAAGAAATATACAGGTAAGGTTTTATTGTTTCTATTTCATAAGAAAGCGTTTATTTCAAATCAACATAAATTACATTTTTCAAGTTTTGTAGTTATATATGTATAACTTTTTGTTATACGGATATTGCACTTTTAAACATACAGGTCATATACTAACGTCACAAGCAACTTATGAAGAAGTTTGACTGCTTAAAAGAACAAAGACAGCAAGGAACGTCCAACATGAACCAACATTATGCATATAATTAATACGCAGAAAGTCAAAACTAATAAAAAATTATATTTACACGCATGCATTTAGTAAGCTAAAGTAATCAATACAAATACAACATAAAGTAATTTAAAAGCTTATTTTATACTGAAATAAATCATCTGGTTTTAGTATTAACGTTTTTGCGATAGTGTTTACATTAGTTTTTCTAATCTCAACAATAGCTTACATGTTATAACGACTCGGAGTTGATGGATATCGTTTTAAGGCCAATTCCCACATAGCAGCGCCGCAGCAGCGCGGCGCGTCGCTGCAAATGCTGCTCCAAAAAATATCCATATTTTTAAATGGAACAGTTCCCACATAAGCAGCACAGCGCGGCAGCAGCGCAGCGCGTCAAAATTCAACGCCTTTGAGAGCGTTCCTTGCTGCTCTGACCTTCGTCGCGCTGCCAAGTGGACATTAGGAAGCAGCAAACACTGCTATGTCTTCGGCAAATCTTGATACATATCGCTCACTATTTGGCTGTGGGAGAGGTACCAGACGTTTCGTGGTGGCTGTTGGACTTTGTAATCACTAATTATATGTAGTTAGTAAATGCAGGTAGTTTGATTTTGTTAGAGTATTATAAAATTACTGACAAAACTCTACGTTTCTAAGTAGGATTAAAGCAATATTAATAAATTATATATCTAGGATATCACTAAACGAGGAACTCGACATTTTGAAAATAAAATACGTTCGTTCTATTAGATAGTCGGAACACTACTCCTAAAATATTAACCGCTGCGCTGGTGCTGCACTGCTAAGTGGGAATGCCTACCAAGTTTTTGCATCGCAGCGACGCTATGAAGCGCTGCTGCCGCGCTGCTGCGGCACTGCTATGTGGGAATTGGCCTTTATGGTGAAGCAAGATAACATTTGTTTTATGGTGAAGCAAGGCAACATTTGTGTTAATTCATATAAACTGGGTAAGACGTTTGCGGACAAAATTTTGTACAGTTGTTATAACATGAGGTACCTATGTCAATTTATTTTATTAATTAATAATAACCATAACGGCAAAAGCAGTTGACTTTGCTGATATAAAATAGGTGTTACAAAATTTTATTTATTTCTTACCTTGGGAAAGAAATTCTTTCCCAATTTTTTTTGTGGAGAAGTTCTGAATCACCCTGTATAGATTACCTATCTAAGACAAGTGCGGTTCTTTTTATGCCCTTAACAGAGGTGATTGAAGCGAATCGTACCGAGGGCGATGTCTTAGTGCCCCGTTCTAGTAAGAAACAATTGTGCCAGCTTTAAATTACTTACCACCTACCTCTACAACTTCGAAATATTGAAAAATACTATTCAATAACTTTACATAATTTGACCGAAGCTTGCGTGAGAGCAAAATGGAATGATAAATTAATGGGGAAATATTTGGTTGAGATAAGATTTTCGCTGATGACGATGAGAAGTAACATACTATTTGTGGAAATATATTGTCTTTTCTGTCGATTTCAAAATTTATAACATGGACATCACAGTTCGTACTGTACCAATTATAATTCATTTGACGATCTATGGCTTGCCGCAATTTTTTTAGAAGCGATTTTTGGAACAATCTCAGCGAGTCTGAATTAGCAACTGTATTAAAATGTATATCTACAATATTCCTAGATTTATTTCAGACAGTATAGATGGTATTTCAGAAAACACTATTTCAATTTCAGCTTAGTCATTTAATACGTATATGAGAGATCAAGTGTATTTCAGAAAACATTTGTATTTGAGTACCATACGGCAACAGATTACAGAATTTTAATGATGCATATTTTATTGCAAGTAAACATGTACACAATAACGCCCATGTTTTATTCATTTTTACGAAACGGATTGATCTCTAAAACTCTTATGTAGTATACAAAATTCATGCCAGACAATTTGTAACGATGTGATAAACGTAAATATAAAATTTTTGATCGATTGAAGATTACTGTACAGCTGTATTCACATAACATTCGACCTTCCTTCTCCTTTTTCACATTTCGGTCTAGAGAATTCAAGAAATTTTCTCGGGATCTCAAAAAAGTATATAAGAAGTTTTTAAAATACCATTGAATGTTGCAACTCTTCTCTATATTTTATTTTTATACAATATACAGGATGTTTCAAAATTCGCAGACATGTAGAGTGGGGGGGTTAATTTAGAGAAAAAACTGAATAGAAAACCTTATTATACTTTTTCGATCAAACAATTGCTTTTCCAGTTATCGTGATGTCCCAGAAATTTTAAACAGATGAAAGACAAACTTTAATATTAATTAATAATACAATAAATTTTAAAGATAGGTAAGGATGAATTTTAACTATAAAAACTGTTCGAAATGTCCACCACCTACTGCTAAGCATTCTTCTGCACGTGTATGCACTTGCTGAACTGCTGAAGAGTATTATTCTCAGGTGTTATTTCACGAACTAATAGAAAAATGCGTTTTTGTATCTTGTATGATCGAAAAAGTGTAATACGGTTTTATATTCGGTTTTTGCTCTATATATCCGACTCTCTGTGCCTCTTATTTGTTTTTGTCTGAAGTCAAGATTACCTTGGAACCAGTTGGTGAGTATGTATTTCGCCGTTCAATTTACTAAACTGGTCTGGTGACTGAGGAGGGTGAGGGAAGACAGTAATCCGATTTTTGGAATAAAGCTGAAGAATAGACAGAGTGTGCGGACGCATGATCTTGATGCAAGAACCATGAATTGTCTATTATTGTCTCTTTTTCTCACGTAACCATTGTAAAACGGATTGATAGTAAACATGGTTCACTGTTTCACCTTGAGGCTATAATTCAAAATGCACAATTCCATTAAATTGGATTGGATTGTTCTGGGAATTGCCGCCAAACGTCCATAAGACTTTCTTTCTGTTGTTCACTCATCAAACGAGAAACAAGTTTTGCTGCAACTTAATAGATATTCTATTTTTTAGTCAAAATTGCATTTGATGACCCAGTTGAGATGCTGTATCAGTCACGCTCACACCAGATCTTTGACTTTCTGATTGTGGGTCATCAGTTGAAGTCGAAGGCCTTCCTGGTCGATGATCATCTTCAATTGACTAACGACCACTTTTAAATCGTGAAAACCATTCGTAATATTGCGTACGATCCAGAGCATCATCTCCGTAAGCTTGTTTCAAAAGTTGAGAGGTTTCCGTGAATTTTTTCCCAATTTCACGCAAAATTTTACCTTGCATGGTTGTCACGAACGGAACGCAACGCAATGCTGCCAACTACATGTCACTGAATATGTATTTCCATTAGCGCGTAATTCAAAAAGTTCGATTATTTTCTGAAAAGAACTCATACCTTCGTTCCGTTCTAGACAAATGACATATTACTCCAGTCGGTGAAGGCTACAAAAACAAGTAACTAGCAATATGGCTGATTTTTTTATAAGTACTTTATGGTATGCAGATTAATATAAGAAAAAAGTTCATTGGTCTATCGATTTCCCAAAGTCCAAAAAATTTTGAAAAACATTTTGATTATGGAAATTCTTTATATTTTATTAGTAGTTTGTATTGAAGTGCCACATTTACACTTCCCTGTTCACATTGAACAATACATTTTTGGCATTGCGACTCCGTCTTTCAAATCGAGACATTCCTCTCCAGCATA
Source organism: Anoplophora glabripennis (assembly GCF_000390285.2). Taxonomy (NCBI): domain Eukaryota; kingdom Metazoa; phylum Arthropoda; class Insecta; order Coleoptera; family Cerambycidae; genus Anoplophora; species Anoplophora glabripennis. The sequence goes on from NW_019416316.1 coordinate 201,185, forward strand.
AATATTTCAAAAGTATTTCACTCAGACTCAAAATCGAGTTTGCATAAACGAATCCTCGAAATAGTTGTCAAGGGCTATTTCTGAATGCAGATTTCACACGATTTGTCGGTGATTTCAGTTCAAGGAGATACCTTATAGACATTTAGAGGCACTAACGCCTTGCAAATACAGATCGCTATTCAGTGGGACGTATTGGATTTGAGTTTTCGTTGTTCAGTATGCATAGATTTTTGATGCGTCTTGTACGGGGTGCTTCAAATAAAGTAATAGAAGTGGGAAAATTTTTAAGTTGCCATAACGTATACCTTTAGTTTTAATGTTACGATAATTTTCTACCGTCCGTCGTGATTTTTATCATCTACTTCATTTAGATCGAACATCTAATCGCTACGTCCAATCGCGTCAGTTAATTTACTTATGACTGGTCTACTGTTTTTGATTAGCTGCTAAAAGTCGACTTTCTCCAGAGGTAAACTTATACGCACGTACGCCTTTTGTTATCGTTTCAAGGATAATGACCAATAGGAAATCAATTGCGTTTCTCCTTAAAGGGGATTAAATATTTATAAATGGTATGGAAAAGTGTCAATATTTGTCTTAATACAAAAAACATTTTGTGAAGACGTTGCAGAAATTGCGGGCAAAAGTGTAAGTATATATTGTCAAATAACACCTATAATTACAAAATATTGATCGATTTTGGGTATGGAAGAATGTAAGCCGTTGGAAGAAGTTAAATGATATGTATTGGAAGAGGCAGGAGAATATAAAACAAGGAATGGGATCGGCGGCTAGAGAGATGAAGAAATGGGGGCACGTGGATACACTGGCCTTCCTACAAAATATAGAGAGTTGTAGAAAGTAAAAACGTTTGTTTTATGCACACTAAAATTAGTTTCAGAATACTACACCTGTCAAGTACTTAAATGCTAATAGAAATATGAATTTTCGATAATACCTGTTTTTTTTTCTTCTCTCAATCTTTACACAGAGAAAATAAAATCAAGTTTTCATCCTCTTTCTTATATAACAAGCATTGATAACAGACAGCATTTCCATTTCGAAAAAATCACATTACTATCTCGATTTTTAACATGCTTAAAATGGACCAGACCTTATGAATAAATCGAGACGTTTAGTCGCATTTTTTAAACGCCACTACTAAGCGAAGTAGATGGACCGTAGTTCTTTTATGTCTAAATCCCCACAGGCATTGCCGGAATTCTCGCCTTCAGCAGCTCTACAGAAAGGTAATACGAGTTGTCGGACCTGAGCGCGTCGCGTTAGTGGATCTTTTTCGATTTCAGCTGGTTGTTTTGCTTAGGGATTAGGTCCATGCTGTGGTTTGTTCACTCTAATAAGGCTGGATGGCACTGATTCCATATAGAAAGAATTTCTGCAGAGCCATTTTCCAATGGTGAGAAGGCCACGTGAAAAACAATCCTAAGTAAAGTGTAGATAGAAATAATAAGATCTTATCTACATTGGCTATTTTTACGTGTTTATGTTAGAGCAACGGGAATATAAGATATTTCATTGAAAGATTGCACTAGTTTACGCAATAGAAAAAAAAAGTCCTTTCAGTAAATTTTATTTTTTTTTATTACGCAAACATACATATTTTCTATTTTTATCACTTCACAGATTAAAATTATGAACACATTCTATTTTCGACTACCCACAAGTTTGTTTTTGTTACGTTTGTGGTGAACTCATATCTAAAAAAGGATATTCCATAACGGAATTACTCAAAGAAGCCTATTTTTGTTATTTCAAAATTCCGGTCTCTCACCAGAATAAAAAGTGGTCTCCTCCCATATTTTGTGAATGATGCAGAAGAACGCTAAGCTCCTGGGCTACAGGCGAAAACAGATCTTTGAATTTTGGCATGCCAATAATATAGAGAGAACCACCCAACCACGAAACTAATTGTTACTTCTGCCTTACTGACTCATTTGGTTTTAATCACAAGAACAAGGATAAAATTAGATATGCAAATGTTCTTTGAGTTACCAAACCTATCTACCGTTCAGACAGGTGGCAAGTTCCAAAATTTCCTGGTTGTTCCAGTAAAATTTTGATGACTAACACGGAATCCGAAAAAGCTCGAATGAAGAACCACACAATACAAGATAATTCAGACTAAGTTGAATGATGTAGAAAGAGATTTAAACCTAAAAAAATCTAAATTTAAAGCCGAATTATTAGGTTCACTACTACAACAATGGAGATTCCTTGCTCAAAACACAAGAGTTAGGTACTATTTATCGTACCTGAAATGAATGTTTTGAAAGATATTTCACGAAAAAAAAAAAACGAATTTTGTTACTGTTATGACATATAGGGACTTTTCCAAGAAATGCAGAAACCTTATAATCCGAACGTTTTCACAAGGACTTTTTTGAGTAAAATTATTAGGGGTACTGCGACCGAGCTATGTTAGGTGACTATTGCAAATCTATTGAGAGAGACACAAATACTAAAAAATATTAAATTATTTTTTAAATATCTTTGTACCATTATTTCTTGTAAATCAAAAATAATAAATAGATTTGAAATGTGACGTGTTGTTTTTTTATATTTTATTTGAAACTCAAAGCACCTCAATCATTAAGAAGGAACACTTCAATTCAAGGACAAAAACCCTCTAAACTAGTGTTATTTAATAATATCAATATATGTGTTTTTGTATTGATAGTGTATTGATAGATGTTCAACTCATTAAATCCGAATCCGACTTCGGAATTACTACATCATATTAGGTTTTAGAGATCCTAACCTAAATGTGGTTATGTCAAATCACAAGGTAATTTTTCCTCTACAAAACTTGTTGTACCATCTGAAAGTACAACATTTCTTCTTCAAAATTCATTGTGAATTGTTCGAATATGTCTTTCCCACCCCGGGAAATGGTAATTTTTTTCATCCATCTAATATTTTTTAATTCCTTCATCATATTGGATCCGCCAATTTTGTAATTTTGACTTCAGATTCGTAATCAGCGACACCGAAAACCTGAAAGTGGGAATTTAGGTGTTTGTCTTCACCTGATGTTATTCAATTTCCGATTATTGCCAGCAAACTAATTAATTTCAGCAGACGATTTCTCGGAGAGGAAAGAAGATATTCGAACGGTTGAAAATAGATCTTGCAGGAGAAGACCAGTACCTTTATATGTCATAACAAGTTAACTTGAAACGAAAACGAAAAACCGATCTTTTCTCAGAACACCGATTCGGATTCAATACGTCAAACACCTTCGAGCCTGGTTTTTAGTTTAATTTTTTTTTGGTTTGTGTTATTAGTTAAGTACTTGATTTTTCTAGTATGATTTCATGTTGGTTGCTGTTTTCTGTAATATCCACAATTAAAAATGTTGTCTGTGAGGTTAAATATCCTCTGCATAATTTAATTTTTGGTATCATCTAAGGACATTGCCAAAATTCATTGATGAGATTTTCAGAAAAACATTTGAAATTATTTTAATTAGCTTTAGAATAAAAGTTAAAAAAGTGAATACAGTTATCAACATTTTACTTACAATTTGTCGGTGACACAAATTGTAGTTAGTGCTATTTCCTGTACAAATTATAGTCAACAGTACTAAAGACTCAATATAATTTTTGTTAAGTCTATGCCTAAATTATTGGTACTCTTTTTTATGATTCCCATATTTAGGCAATTTACTTTAATTTTGCTCCTTTCCTAGACATCTTCGCAACATATTTCCCACGACTATACGATGAAAACTCCCGCACGTCTTTTGTTTCATGCTCGAGTATATATTTTTCCTAGACCCACACATTCATTAATTTTTACGAAGTTGACACGACATGTTTTCACGGACAAGCCGCCCTGAATTTATCGTCAGAGTGGCGTAAATAAAGCGACATAGTAGCGCTTTGCGTGGTAGTTAAAAACTCTGCACATATATTAATTACTTAACGTTGGGTTTTAGTGGCTGATAAAACCCACGGCAATGGGCCTACTCACGATCTAAATGTTTGCGAGAGATTATGACAGGACTCGATCTAGCGAGAGTAAGAGCTCGTTGAGCGTTTCGTTTGACGCGACTTGGTAACTATTAAATGATTGAAATTACCGCTTGTTAAAAGCAAATAGGTAATTTATATTTGAATCTGTAATTTTTTACATATTCACATTATACTTGTAATTTACATACCTACCATAAACCTAAACATTACCTAAACTGCGAAATCGGTAAATTTTAACTGTCGATTGTCATATACTATTAAATAACTGTTGTTTCGTCGGTTTAAAAAATACACTTTAGTGAACTGGAATGAAACGAAAAAGACTTTTAGACTACAAGTCCATCGGAAATTTTCAAGGGGTCATTTGACCCAGCATGAATTACTTATAAATCAATACTACCACATACAAAAATAACTTTAGAAACTATGCCGTCAATTCTTGTTCGTACAATTGAGTACACAGGCTAAAGCTGTCCACCAAAGTATATAGGTTATACAAATAAAATGAACTTCGACCTAAAGCTGTACAAAAATAGCAATACGGAAGCCAGGAAATTTTTTGATTTTCCGAAAATTTTGGCCTTCGATTTGGTGATTTATTACAGTACGGCATTTATACTGCAAGTTTCGGATCGATACATAGATAAATTTTTAAGCGACGCCGTACGTACTTGCTGATACAGGGGTTAGGAATACAGGGTGCAACCCTCTATTTCTAAGTAACGTATGGGGGGTGATTTGAAGCAACATCAAATTCACTAATTTTAATTCAATTTCATAAAATAATGACATTTTTGCCATGCCGTACATTTTTCATAAAACATGTGCGTACTATAGGAAAATTAATTTCCCTCTGAAAAGTAGGATTTCATGCTTCAGAAATGACGTACATATTTGTCGATACAGGAGTGAGAAACCCCGGATGCAAACCCCTATATTCTGACTCTTATGGTTTCTGATCATTGAAAAATGGTCGGCATTGTTGCTAAAACATTATTTAAGATGTAAAATAATTTTTAAGTAATATTCCGTTAAAAAAACATAGGTCTATATAAAAATTATAAATTTTATAAATTTGAAAAGCTTATACATTAATTTTTTTTCACAAGTACATAAGTAACATTTTTTCAAAATCCAAAAAAAAATTATTATTAAAAAGTCAATAAAAAAATCTGCATTCGAATATTTTTTTAAAAATTTGTAATTATTTTTATTTTAAAATTAAAATTACCACTTCGAGATTCTAGCTAGCCATCGAAACATCTTTCTCTCCTTTTTCTTTTCGGCGTGTATATTTTTATGTGGTTTTATTCATGTTTATAACCAACAATCTTAAAGTTGTTTTTATAACAAATGCACTTTTAAATTATTTTTACTAATTTTAACATATAGGTTGGAGTTGATTAAAAGTTTTATTATTAAGTAGAAATTGAAAGTAAATGAGAAATACAGAAAGTAGACATACTAGGATAAATGGTGACAGGATAATAATTTTAATTTGAGAGACAGTTAAGAATAAAGTGACAGTTTATAAGAAAATATGAATTTAGAGAGAATATCCGATTAAATTGATAAAGTATAGAGATGAAATAGTAAAATAGAGCAAGAGAAAACTAAATGGTATTGGAAAAGGTAAAATTAAAAATGTATACAGTAAAAAGTAAGATGTTTGTTGCAAGTTGGAAACTGTAGTCAGAAAATTATTTGTAAATAGAAATAAGAGTGCAGTGGTTAAAAAAAAGTGTCGGGTAACTAAGAGACGGGAAGGAGGAGAATAATTAAGAAAGAAAAATTGTATGAGGTTTTTCAAATTTGTATGAAATAAAGAAGAATAAATAAGTAATTGTCGAAAAAGAACCAAAGAAAAATATATAGAAAAAGAAAATGAGAAGAGAATTTAAATCGAGGTATTGAAAAAGTCAAAAGAAGAAAATAAACTTAAATTAGAAGATATAAGAGAAAATTTGAGGATACGAAGTTAGTTCATGGCTTGCAGTAAAAGAAACTAGTGAAAGAAGCCAGAGTATTTATAAAAGGACCAAGAAAGTTAAAATGCAAAATAAGGGAAAATAAACTTCCAATAAAGAATAAGTGTACCTAGTAAAGGTTAGTAATATCATTTTGACTGTCGTAGAAAACAGAAAAAAAAGGAAGGAGAAGCAAGACGCAGAATAGCAAGACCAATACCATATTGAAGCAAGGAGTAACGAGTTGTTGGCAGCAGACATTGGACATTGGACATTGGACATTGGAAAGAGGAGATAGTTAGCTGTTAAAACAAGAGGAACAGAAAATGATTGCGGAACGAGAGTTGACCAGGTGGACATAGAAAATAGAAGTTGTAATTAGGTAAAAGAAATTGTATATCTAGAATAAGTATTGTTTGTTAGAGATAAGTTTGGCGTAGGACAGAGATAGGGTAGATAGAATTTATAAACTTAGAAAAAATATAAAATTTTTATAAACAGATTCCTTACATACTATTTTGTTTTCTGAAAAATAGCAATATCTAAAATTTCCATAGAAATCAGATAATCATTACAGAACCGACTACTGAGATTAAAGAGTTTGTTATCATGCTAAATTTAAATTTCTGAAGTAAGACTATAAATAATTTTTATAAAACAAAATCAAAATTAAAAAACTTGGCTGTCATTGAAATTAGTAAATTTGTAAAATAGAATCCAATTCAAAGTTCAGAATAAAAAAAAATAAAGTCAGAAATCTATATTAAAAATAAAATCAAACTACTTAAATGACTGAAATTATCTGGCATCCAAGAATTAGCTAGCACGGTAAGTTAAATTTTGGGAATATTTACATATTTTAAAAATACTACAAGTCATTCAAATTTTATATTAAAAAAAACATTCATTTCACTATAAAAGAAAATATTTTTTTATAATACTAAATAAAAACAGTAATTAAAATAAAGGAAACAAATCATCATTAAAATTTTTTAATTGAAATACTTAAAATAAAATTAAATTAAATTAAAAAAATTAAACTTTCGAAAAAATTACAAATTATTTTGGCATTTGTTTTGTGTTCTAGAACGGAAAAGATTTTGGCGTTCTAGAACATTAATACAAAAGTATTTTGCAGCTAGGTGACAAAAAATACCCACTTTGTTAAATGAAAATTTAACGAAAATGTCTACTTCTGATGACAGTTTTCGAAAAAAAGTCTTTCTCATACAGCTGTTACTGACTTATTTAAGCATATAAATAAATTCTTTTAATAATATTACTACATATTACAACTCAAAGTTATCAACTACCAAATAACAACAAAGAAAAAACTATAAAGAAAATAATGTCATTACTTTCTTTATTAGAAAACTCCAAATTGTGATTCGAAATACTACAGTGGATTAAATTTATTTCGGGTGTAGAAGTAGAGTGACCTCTTAAAAGCATATCTTGTTCTGAAGCTCGAATTATGCTATAAGAATTATTTTTGATAGAAGCATTGAAAGTATTGTAGAAATCAAGTGCAAAAGTTTAAGTATATTTAAAAATCTATTCTGTAAATATATAACCTTTCTTTTACAATCACACATCCGGAAAGAGAATTCAAAGGAATATAATACAAATTTCTATGATCTTGCATCGGAATGGCCGTGCTTCCTAGATATAACGATGTCAGCATCTCCCATGTACTTGGTACTAAATTATCCTTTACGGACACTAAAAGTATGTTTTACTTTATTTTAACAATGTATTTACATTCTTATTGTTACGTTACATCAACCAACTCACTTCGGGAACAATTCTAATGAAAAATGAAGAACTGATGATTTAGCTACATTTCAAATTAAAAAAAAATGATTTCTAACATAAATTAAAAGAATTCATACATATATAATTTCTGCAGAAGTCTTATATTTATACCGGTTTCAAATGCTACCTTACAGTAACATTGCAGTGAAATAGAGGGCACAGAGTCATTATCCTGCTCTATTCACATCCGTAACACTTGCATTGATGTTATTCAAAGCTGCGTTTCTTTACAATATCAATAGTTACTAACAATGCTGGTGAATTGGTAGTTTTTTCAATGATATACATATATTTGCTGCAATGTAATTTACATCTCGCATATAAAAAAGACGTTAGAGCTATCAATTTCCACATATAACGGGATGCCTTACTATAGAATTTCACGTGATTAATGCATTATTTATTGATTATATGACATCTTCCTGCAGTAGTATAGAAGTAAATACATTTTTCATTACCACAAACTTATTTCACTTCGCAAGCTGTGATAAATAACCTCATCCTTAACTTGCACTTCTTCGTTGGTAGACAGATTCAGTGCAGTTAAAATTATTTAACTGACTCTGTTTTATAATTTTTAATGAAGCATGAATGTGGTTAGTCACAGTTTTCAAATGTTACAACATACAAGTAACACAACGATGACAAATTTATTAATTGCGTGTTAAATGTTACAGACGTGAAATTGCGTTTGAATTCTAAACATGTAAATTAACGCATATGTTAAGCAAAATTAAGCTTTTGGGTATTATCAAGTATATAATATACGAGGTCTATTCAGAAAACAATCGTTTTTTTTTTAATTACGCGCGAATAGAGATATTTATTGATATGCGGTTGGCAGCATTGCGTTAGGCATAACCTCGTTTGTAACTACACATTCTTGGATTGGTGATATATCACTTAGTCTTCGTGATACTGTTATTTGAGTACAGCGTGTTTAAGTGTTAGTGACGATTTTTGTAATGTACGATTTTCTGGAACAACGATGCAACTTTCACGGAAACGTTTCAACTTTTCGAACAAGCTTACGGAGATGATGCTCTGCATCGTACGCAATGTTACGAATAGTTTTCATGATTTAAAAGTGGTCGTCAGTCAATTGAAGGTGATCCTCGACCAGGAAGCGAATGCTCTGAGGAAATAGAGAGAGTGTCAGTATCTTTAAATCTATTCCCTCAGTATGAAAATTATGATGAATAGTATTTTGAGGAATACTGTTGAAGAAATATTATTTAAATTCATTTATAATATTAAGATTTCTGTTAGATTTAAGGTATTACAGTTTCTTAAGGTGCATTAATATTAATAGTTTAATTAAAAAATTATGCTACATGTACAGTCAAACCAAAATTAATATTGCTAACAATAAGATCATATAAACAAATAAATCATAATTAAAATTAGAGAAATTCTTGCGAGTACGGAAAAGCATGGATTATTTTTTTCCTCAATCTTCAAATATTCCAATATTTTGCAAATATATCGGATATACATATGACATGCGGTTATCTAATAATAATTGCACAAATTCGCTAAAGGACCTAACATAAACGGGTTTATCTCAATATTGTGATAGGCTTCGCCATAAACACATACTGAAAGGACTTTGAATGCTTGTGTAAATATTATTGATTTATTTTTGTAGTACCAAGTAAAATATTAGTAGTGGTTTGAGAGATATGTGGTGGTGATACGATGTTGATACTAATAAAATTGTAAATGAACAATGTACTTTGAAATTAATTAATTAAGGGTGTAGTTAAAGTAATTTAAGTAATTAATTAAATAGAAACGTATGTGTGTTTTTTAGAAATGATGAGGCATAGAAAACGATATTGGAATGCACAGAAACCAAAAAAAGATGTAAACCAAAAAAATATACATACACTTGCATTTCAACATTTAAAATGGCGTATGCAATTGTAAGATAAATATGTTTTGTTTCTTAATAAATTAATATAAACAAATTTAATAGACATCACATTATAAAAACATATTTAATAATATAATAACTAAGAGACCAAGATTACTTTTAAGAATTTCTGTATATTAGATTAAGTTAGCTAATGCAGACCAATGGATTTTATTTAAAAAAAGTGTTCTATTTTCAAAGATGTTCTTTAAAGTATAATAAAATTTTTGGAGAAGAAAGATCACTACAAAAACTTATAATAATAAGCTCGGTAAATAAAAAACGTATTCACTAATAAAGTACTCGCTACTGAGAAGTGTGTAGAAAAATTATATTTTAACATGAAATTAAAATTAGTTAACATAACATTTTAACGCCACATCAAAGAAATAAAAAGTAATGATATATTTAAACAATAAATATACATCCCGAATGAGTTTTTAACGCGTTTTTCTTTGTCATCAATCTTAGACATCACTCCCGCTTTATTTTAAATTTAACTATCTCCTAGTTTGGAGTGACTTGTATCCCAAAAATGTAAAACTTATTTGCATATATTACATGCACGTATTTAACTTGGAATTTACAATGACGCATCATTTTTAAGTAACAGGCACTGCTCTATCTAATTTTATTGAACCACAGCCAATAAGAATCCATGCCAGGTTCCATCGGAGTCGCCTCAATTGCAGGGATGAGAGCGCACCATCCATTTAAACGTCAATACGTCATATATTTTAAAAGTTTCGCTTGAGAATATTATAAATGATAGAAAAAGAAGACCTGCTTTTCGTAATATTCATTAAGCATCCTATTTACTCATCTAGGTAGGTACTACTTCAATTTTATATTTAATATAGAAATAAAATATTATGGAATTGAATTTTTATGTCGAGAAGCTATCATTAAAATTATTTTCTATTTATAAGAATCTCAAATGTTATCCACTTCACCAAGCGCAGTTTAGAAGGTGATATCAATTTTAAATTTATGAAAATATCTAGATCTGTAGGACCATAATCTTCCCCCGTTCCAATTAGAAGCATTTTATATCATCGAATTGTACCTATCCAAAACCTCTTTGATTTCTGTTCTTGAAAATCTTTATTAAGAGTAGAATTTAACTGTTCTGAATTTTCAATGGGGGAAAATATAACCAATACCTGCGGAATACTTAATTCCTCTGATATTTAAAAAAAAAATCGAAGGGTTGTGTGCAAATTTCCTTAAAATTTAAGGATCGATAACTTGGGCGTGGAGATTTGTTAACAGGTTCCTGTGCTGATAGGTAAATTTGTATTTAAATTAAGAAGGATTAAGAAATACATTTACATACCATACAGGCGCTGCTAAAGATTTAATTACCTGTGAATACGTTTGCATAAATTACAATTTCTGCCCTTTTACAGTATCCCTTTTGAACCGGCTTTAAATCATGATGATAACAATTGACAGGGAAATTTAGGTTCCTTTTGACATCAACTAGCTGCTCTAATTTTATAAATTGCTTCAACCTACAACCAAATAAAACAATATATAAATAATAAAAACATTGGAATTACCCACCTACAGTTATGGAATAGTAAATTTACTCATTTTGCTTCATAAATGATTACAAGTCACTTGACCACCAATTTTGTTTGAAAAAGTAATTTTATTTCCTTCGCGTGTGCAATTAAATTCTATTAAATTAAAAATTTCTTAAACAATAAAATGAAGACTACATTAAAACGCAATATTTCATTTTATCAGCTCATGTTTCATTTTGACCGACGACTTTAAATTGACGTTTGTGCATTTTTCATTGGCGTCCGTCGTCTGTGTCTGTTTTCGTTTGAGTTTATTTGCTGCCATCGTTTTATTGTTTCCTTTGCTTCAATATTAAATCGTACACATTTAAGTACAGTTGTTTTCACAGCTATACTTTTGGCATTTCGTCAAATTTCTAAATTACTAAATTCAAACGCTCGTGAGGCCGTCACTTTGCCATATCTTAACTGATGCCAAAAACAGCTTTGATGTTAGTCTCGTCTCTTCTTCAACTTTCATGTCATCTTCATCAGTCAATACGGGTCTTTTCAAAATGTGTCGGAGGACTGTTCTTTGTATTTCAGCACCAATTTATGCACGGATAAACTTTTGATCACAAACATCGTCTTTTTGATATTTTATTAACTCGCAGTTGTTGAGCTTTATTTTCTTTCCTTCTTTTAGAAACTTTTCAACTATGTAACGTTTCCTGATTATGGTTTTGGTAACACAAAACTAAACAACTGATAGTTGGGATACACAAAATATTTAAACGAAGATAAATACTGCGGATATTGTTGAAGTACGAATGACCCAAAATGACATTTACATAGATATGACGTAATTCGCTCTGATTGGTGTTCAACCTATTATGGCGGTTTGCTGTATTTTGTAGTTTTATTTTATCAAAAATATTATCAATCTCGTTCATAATATAAAAATAAATACGTTTATTGTAATTCATGGATCATATTTCATTAGAGAAATACATAATTTTAGTGATTCTTGGTTACTGTCATCATTTTTCCAGACTATGTCACTTTATTACACCGGAAATGTGCTATTATCAAAAGATTTGATACCAAATACTGCATTTGCTAAAGAAAATCTATGGCCATCTCAAATATACTTACAGAGAATGTCATCGATAATATACAGCAATGGACAAAGTCAGTATCAAAGTTGTCTGCTCTAACAGGAACTTTTTTTTATTGTTCGTTCAAATATTTTTAATTTCTGTACCTAAAATATTTTAACTCTAAAATTTTTATCGGAATTCGAAATTAGATCGAAGTATAGTTAATAACCTACAATTTTTATTTTAGGGGATTCATTTAGAACATGTCATAAAACTTAAAACAAAAAAAATACACCTGCATTTACACCAATACAACACTGTTGTGCACGAATTACTTACCATATACTATGGAAGATGATTACACTACTGTGAGTGGTATATAAAAAACTTGAATAATAATTTGTGGTTTTTAACTGACGAAGCATGGTTTCACGTATAACACATTTTCGTAATGTTATTTTATCTATAATAAAAAGTAAGCTGTCTACGTTTGCTTTACTCTGTATTTAAATTAAAAAAAATAATAATAAACTTACAGGTTCGCATCATGTTCTTTTTGTTTTCATATTAAAAATTTGCAATTTGTTCATTAACAAGTGAAGTTTGATAGTTTTTCTTTTTAATAAAGTTAAATACATTTCAAAGAAAAATAAATTATGTTTCGGAAGTATCAATCAATTTTAAAAACAATTTTATTTAATTACATGTAACCCCTTCAACGACTCCACTGAGGTGTAGGGATTTTCAGTTAATCTTACCAACCGTGAATTGTTGGTTGCCTATGCTCCACGGTCACGTGACTTGTAAACATTTATGAAGACTCTCTATATCAGTGACAAAGCATTGTTCATTTCTTCATTTGTTTCTATTGTCATGTTGAATATTTTCTTTTCTGATGTCTGATCTTTTTGAATAGTAGTTTTTTCCCAGAGAATTAACTGATAAAAATATTAAGACTACATTGTACGCGGAACGCAAATGGCTCCATCTGTCGTGCTGACTTCCAACTATGCCATTTAAATGGCTACTACGGAAGGAAGCGACCTACTAAAATTTGCCAGGTACTTTTGTTGCACGACTGTCGCCAACAGGGCAAAATGTTTAAGTTGCCAGTGTTGCGAGAAACAACTACTCCGCGGGCTATATGCCCCGACCGGCATTGAATTATTGAGACTAAATAATAAGAGTAATCATACTTTACATGTATTTGTGTGATTTTGAGTGAAAATTTACTAATTTCTTTTTACATTGTATGCGAAAGATTTGTTCCTTACTTTGATTCTCTTAATATGACTACCTTACTCTCAGAACAGAGTTCTATTCCAGGTATACAATTTATTTTGCAGAAGTTGACATTTCCTTGAATTTGCTAACTTAATATTTTCTTTATTAGAGTGTACACAGAATTCATATTTATTTTGAGTAAACTAAACTTCTCTAAGGCAGCACAATCTTCGCAGGTTTATTTATTTTTTGTTTCAAAAATCTTTCACGATCTACTTAAGTGTTCTTAGTCTTACAGAAAATAATTGCTTAAACTAACTCACTTTGATTATGGCCTTTAATGTTCTTATGAATGTACCTCTTTTCTGGTTTTATGGCCACCCTGAAGTTTGTCCTCTTGTCATTTTATTGAGCCACCCTGTAATAATACCCTTTTCCGTGATTGAGCCACCGAGTATCTGTTCCCTATTTTGGGCTTTCTACTTCCTCTTCCATATGAACTACGCCTTACTTGTTTGATTTGTTGCGTGTTGTTTTACGTCTGTACTGATAAAACTTTTATAGATTTAATTTTTCTATTAATTTTCTTCTGGATTTATTTTTGTCTTGATCTCTTTTTTGCCTTTTTCACGAATTTTTAGTACATACTCTCATTTATAGAAAAATATCCCCACTTAGTTTTCACTGATACTATTTATTTCATTTTGATGTGGTATTTCACAACCTGCATCAATATTTGAAATAAATGTCGAAGAATTTTTTATAATACCATATTGTAGGTAGGTATGGAAACTTTTTATGGAAAATTACTTCACTATGCTTGATTTATTCTTAAATTTGCTAAGTTGGTAAGAAATGATGTTATGATTAGTACTCTCAATTTTTGTTATTGTTTGGTTATTTTAGCAATATTGCCATTTAGTGCAAGTTATTGTCCTTTATAAATACATCGAAGAAAAGTAGTCTTTCAATTTTTCAATAATAATAATAAAGGATTTTATAACTTGACTCACATATTTCCGTCCTGTGGTGGCCTGGTGTGGAAGGAATCGAAGGGAGCACATATTGTTTTCCTCAAAGGACAATTTGCCGTTAAAACTCCCCTGCATTTATTTTCCCTCGAACAATATTATTTTCTCAGCTTGCAGTTGCTTCCCCAATATCACATTAACTGGATCTCATATATCTTCGAAAGTGTGGGGATTCCCGCTGAAATGGTCGATCAATACCCGATGACACATATTCGATGGATGGAGTTTTAGGTATTCAAGCCAACAGATCCAATTCAGTTTAATAATATCGTAAATATATCTGCAATAAGATACCTATATCCTATTAATAATTACTGAAACGTGGAAATTATTATCAGTACTTGTCTTTACTGAAGAAAATCCTATTCTTCTATTCATATACTAACAAATATACATCTTTTATGTGCAAGTAAGTAAATAAAACAAATAACCAAATTAAGAATAAAATTGAATTAAATTGTAGTGATAGAGTATCGTTTACGTTTCTATTATGGAAGATATTTTTAATTCGCAATACCGCCCTAATACTATTATTTAGCAGTGAATATCTATATTATTTTTAAACTTTGGGAACCATTGTTGATAAGGAAAAAGAATTGTAATTACAGTTTGTATTATTTCTTATCTGGTTATTCATATAGAAAATAAATTAAAAAATCAAGTCAATTTTTAAAATTTTTAGAGCACTTTAGTAATTCCCTTAGAAAGAAATAGGTAAACTGCTATTCTGAATTGTCAGCCAGATCGAAGCCAGAATTATGTGCGCCATGCCAGAGAAAAAAGTGCAGTTGTAGACTGCATCTCATTTTAATATAGATGTTTCATGTTGCTATGATTTCGTATTTACTTTGCAAATATTCCTGTCTCTATTTACTTGCCGTCGACGTCGCTTCAAACATTTGCAAAATTCCTCTTCATTTGATCTGAGCTTGAGTGGGTATCCACATTGATCCAATGTTGCTTATACATACTTCATCTTGAGCGAAAAAGTAAACTTAAAAAAATCTTCTATTTGGATGATATGGATTCAGACGTTTTTGGATAACACAGCTGCTAAATTATATTTTAATATTTTTCTATAATTAATAAAAGCAAGATGAATTTGCTTCGATTGACTTATTAACCTTCACGTACAAAACCTGAAAATAGAAAAAATGCGATAACATATTTAAACCGAAGCAAAAAAACTAAACGCAACAAAGTATGTTGCATATCAGTAGAAACTGAAACTTTGGAAAATCTTTAATAAGAAGCTACTTTTACATTTAAACACATTGCAATTTGTGATAAAAAGTTTTCATATAATAGAACATTTCCAGAAAAGTTCTTGATGGTCATTTGTCTGTCACAAATCTGTTCAAGAACTGACAGAAATGACCATCAGTCGAGTATAAGCCATGCAATGGCAATTATTGCTCTAAAACAATAACAAAGCAGTTAAATTGAAACAATTGTAAAAAGTATTTAAGACAAGCTGAACATCAAAGTAGTAACGTTATAACCAAAAATAACTACTGAATTTATGTACCTACTGATATGATGAAATTATGGTCATCACGTGCTGAAAATTTGAAAAGAAATTTGAGAAATTTAAAAAATTCTGATAAGTAAAAATGCAATGATGTGTTTTGTGTTTAAATTAAAAAAAATTAAATTCAACGTTATTCTCTGCGTTGTGAAATGGAGCTTGTATGCTGTTCTTCGCTACTAAATCCAACTAATATCCTTTTTTAATACAAAATCCTTTTAATGCAAAAATCCCTTTTTAATACAAAAAAACCCTTTTTTAATACAAAATATGTTGTCATTTTGGTTTTAAATTTGACCTTTCTGGCACTATAAAATTTCCTATTCATTTTCTGGTCCTGTATGTTTCACTACAATATACTACTAATTACTAATTTAATTTGTTGTCGTTATACAAGAAAATAACTTATTTATTGTAAAGTAAACCTTGAACCGACACATAAATTTCTAAAAAGTCGATTCAGAAACTTCCTACATAATTGGTGGGATTGTGCAAAGTACGTAAAAATGTAAAATTTGAATTAACTTTTTTCCTTTTGGGGAAAGTAACGCTAACGAGGAAAATGTAAAGCTTTCTCATAAAAAAATTATTTAGATGCCTAAAAAATCTACTCTCCCGAGTTATACAGCATTTTACATAATTTTTAGCAGGTATTGTATGTATATACCTACTTTATTATGATGTATGATATACAGGGTGTTTAAAATTGGTGAAAAAATTCTATCGTATCCTCTATTACACAAAAATTGCCTCTTGTCAATTTATCATAGATTTAGAGTAAAAAGAGAAAAATCAGTTTATTGTTCATCGATGTGTATATTATTAACTTTCGGTAAAAATTTTTTTTGTATAAAATTGTGATCGTTTCTATAGTAATTTCCAATGGTATCAGCCAAAATGAACCGAACTATCAAATTAATAAATAAATCGAGGACGATGAAGCTTAAGTTGTTCTTTTATCATGGTGCTTTTCGAAACTCTCGTTACTTGTTCCACCTTTCATGTGCCTTTTGTCGGTTCTCGTCAACTCTTTGCAGGATAAGTTCCTAGGAATTTGGAAGTCTCACTACAAGTCGTCGTCCTGATCTTTTTTTTTTCAGTTTAGTTGCCTCAAAGTCTCCTTTCGAACTTAGCAAAACTTTTCCAGTTTGGTATTCGTCTGTTAGGACAGCTTTCTCTGGAAACACATTCACTTTCATAGTAACTGTTCTCACGTAATCCTCAGTAACAGTATATAGGATGTTCCGAAAGTAATGGGATGCAGAACAGGAATGAATTTCCCATGACAAAATATTTCGATGGACGCCAAACTTACCTCAATCCAAAAGAAGAATGTCAAAGCTACAGTTTTGAATTCAAAATTTTTAAATTTTATTGTAAGTTATCAATGAATTGCTTTGAATGTTTGGATTCAGGGGCTTTCTGAGACGAGAAAAACGAATCCGTTGTTAACTTTTCATTATGAAATAATAGATTATTTAAGTAAATCTACAGCGGCTGACGTTCAACTAAAATTTACTTCTGGATTTTATGTTACACGAAACAAAATATCTGCTTGTTGTTCTGGAATAATACATTTATTTTTGGATGGTCAGCATCTCAGTTTTAGGATGAAATGACCGGTCATAAAGGTTTTTAAATAATTTATTATCTGGTTGTAATCTGTTTGGATATGTTTCTAAAAGTCTGCGACACGCATAATGACCATTAAGATTTTCTGCATAAATACCATATCTTGCATTTCTTTATTACAAAATATTATAAAATAATTATATTATAAAATAATATTAAAAAATTATTGCGGAGCATATTTCAGATGATATTAATAAAAATTTTATACATAAGTGTACTAGAATACACTTTAAAATAATAACTTTGACATATAATTGTCAATAAAAACCGCAAATAACTCGAAAATGTGCATCAAAAGCCTTATTTGTACAAAAAAAGTTAAGAGAATAATATTTTCCTATTAAAGCTCTAGAGTTCTGATCAATTTTTCTTCACCCAGAGTACATTTTGTAGAGCTATCTGTTGTTTAGAGCAAACTTTAAAACAAATTTGTTTTTCTCGTCCCAAAACAGCCCAAAATCCAAATTTTTAGAGAACTTTCAAAAATTTTAAGAATTGAATGACTCACTTTTTTACCAAAGATAAAACATTATAATAATTTGTATAAAATGTGTACAAAATCTATTATATCATTTATTCATTTGACCAACAAAATATATGAATTATTTATGTCCTCAAACAATTTTATTATATTGTAAATTTCATTTTGTTCCGTTCCAAAAGATCTCTAAAATGTCATGTTGTAAACAAAATATCCCTCTTATTTCTCCCTTTCGCAATTGTAATATGAATGATTAATAGAAGTTGCCTATAATAAATTAAAATTACCTGAATCACACAAAATTCCGCATTGCTGCACTGCACTGCTGGGCAATTTATCAACCACTTGTCAACTGCTGTGATTTATTGCCCAGTAGCCCAATGCAACTGTCTTTATTTTTCTTTGCCCGCGCTCGCATTCTTCTACTGGGCGCATAGATTTCTACCACCTGCACGTTTAGTTCGACCAGACGCCTATATGGGTATGGCTAAATAAATATGGGAACAAATTTTTCAAATATTTCAGTGTCGAGTTGCTGCATCAACGACCGAACCTCTTGGATCTTCAACTGAAATCGGAAAGACGTTTTTGTCTTAGCAATCTACTCTTGCTCTGTTTTCCATTTCGAGGCATTGTATGTATTATTTTAATAGAATGTAAAATTAAAAATAAACCGACATTTCGTCCGTTTATAGTGCAGTCTGGAAATCTGACATTGTTCAATAATTCATCAACCAACGTGAAACAACCTATCCAGAAATATATTGAAAAATGATTTCCATCACGGGAATAATTGTTACAGCACGAGGCCGTTTTATGGGCGACGAACAAAAAACTAGCAAATTAATCTTTTCCATTTGGGAGCCGTGACAGCGTAGTTAAAGTTGAAAAAGAATATTTAAATTCCGCTATACGTTGTGCTTTATTGTATTCTTTGAAGTGCGCTCTGTATTATTTTTCCTCGGCCGGTTTTATATAATATATTGTGTTTTCAGGTTGGAAGTATCTCCTATTTTCCATGGTCTCCATGGCGACGGCAATGCTGTGCAAAGAACAAGGGATTACTGTGGCCGGAGTTTGTGCAGCATATGAAATATTTGTCGCCCAAAAGGTATGTGCATAATTTGCTTTGCTAGTCATTGTATGTTATAAAGATTTTCCCGACCGAGTTTCCTTAATTAAAACCGATAAATAATCACACTCTCCGGGATCGTGGAAGAATGTCCTTATTCGGCCAGGCTATATAAATTTACCACGAATTAATTTCAGTAGTGTACCAGTACTTCTGTTGTTAGTTAATTTATTGATAAAATCCAGTTCTGATTTGCAAGCTTCCGTCCAATTTTTCGGTAGTTAAACAATTTCTAAACAGATTGTGACATCACTAGTTTAAACTTCTCGATGATGCGAGAGAAATATCGCACTTTTCTTCAGAAGGAAATCTGGAATTGAATATTAAGTCCTGTCGTCGATATCTAATTCGTTGTATATTAGTCCAGTTGGTAGAGGTTCGGCGTGTGTTAAACCTTGATAACCCGGAAATAATTACACAGGTCTACTTTAAATGATGAGTACAATAACTGACTAATTTGCTGACAAAGTATTTTATCAGGAAAAAAAGTTATTACAATTTAATCGTGAAAAAAATTTTTTTTAGTAGTTTTCTTTAAATAACTCAGCGGGATGATTTTGTACGAAAAAATGCTTGGGACATGATTTTGTTCGTAATAAAAATAGCTACAAAATGGCGGTGGTCCGATTACGAAATTTGCAATAACAAAGCCGTGAGATTGAAAAAACGGTATAAAACGCCAATTTTTTTAAGTTGCTGTAAAAATGTCAATTATAAACAAAAAGTGATAAAACTTTCGAAAACTATAGTTCAATATATATACAATAATGACGCTAAAGCCGAAAATCAGGAGAGCAAAACTTTTTGTTCTATAAGGTGTTATACATTCATCGGCATCTGAAACTCGAAACTTTGCCAAATTTGTTCGAAGCTTTGCTGACACTTGAAATTTGGTACACACATAGTGTAAATATGCAGAAACCAAAAGCAATTTGCAAAATTCAAGTATCTTCATTTTTGCAGTTTTGGTAAGGTTTTATACGTCACCCTAGTTTTATACGTCACCGTTTTTTTAATTTTTGGACGTATATTTATGTATATTTATAAAATATTCCATTACGGTAGATTAGCCAGCATA
Organism: Anoplophora glabripennis; assembly: GCF_000390285.2. Taxonomy (NCBI): domain Eukaryota; kingdom Metazoa; phylum Arthropoda; class Insecta; order Coleoptera; family Cerambycidae; genus Anoplophora; species Anoplophora glabripennis. Next base: position 221,591 of record NW_019416316.1, read on the forward strand.
ATTACCTACAATTTAAAAAAATATATATTTTCATCGTTTAGATCCTAAGCTACTTAACATTTTGCGCCTGTTAGCCGTAGTCGTACATTATTCAACATATCAACATAAAACAAAATCGTACGTGTGGGGTAAACCTTTAACTTTTCATTTTCGAGCGCGAGCTCCGCTCTTCGGCGCTTGTATACTATTAGAAATATGCAACAGTAAATTTAAACAATTGTTTACTTAAAGTTAAAGGTTTACCCCACACGTACGTTTTTGTTTTATGTTGATATGTTGAATAATGTACGAGTATGGCTAACAGGCGCAAAATGTTAAGTAGCTTAGGATCTAAACGATGAAAATATTTTTTTTTTTAAATTGTAGGTAATTGTGCTGGCTAATCTACCGTAATGGAATATTTTATAAATATACATAAATATACGTCCAAAAATTAAAAAAACGGTGACGTATAAAACTAGGGTGACGTATAAAACCTTACCAAAACTGCAAAAATGAAGATACTTGAATTTTGCAAATTGCTTTTGGTTTCTGCATATTTACACTATGTGTGTACCAAATTTCAAGTGTCAGCAAAGCTTCGAACAAATTTGGCAAAGTTTCGAGTTTCAGATGCCGATGAATGTATAACACCTTATAGAACAAAAAGTTTTGCTCTCCTGATTTTCGGCTTTAGCGTCATTATTGCATATATATTGAACTATAGTTTTCGAAAGTTTTATCACTTTTTGTTTATAATTGACATTTTTACAGCAACTTAAAAAAATTGGCGTTTTAAACCGTTTTTTCAATCTCACGCCTTTGTTATTGCAAATTTCGTAATCGGACCACCGCTATTTTGTAGCTATTTTTATTACGAACAAAATCGTGTCCTAAGCATTTTTTCGTACAAAGTCATCCCGCTGAGTTATTTAAAGAAAACTACTAAAAAAATTTTTTTCACGATTAAATTGTTAATAACTTTTTTTCCTGATAAAATACTTTGTCAGCAAATTAGACTGTTATTATACTCATCATTTAAAGTAGACCTGTGTAGTTATTTCCGAGTTATCAAGAAAATGTCACCAACGGTAACTTTTCGGCCTCTGCCGACTGGAGTATATGGTCTATGGTGATCCATGGCTTGAAAAAAGCCGCGGTGCAAGATTTGAGCCTTGAGGCACATCTAATGAGGTGATACAGAGTAGTCCTCGATTTCAACAAACTGCCGACAAATTTGAGTGGAACGTAGAAAGTAATCGAGTTTTACACCAAATTGTGCCAGTTTGTGCAACTACATAAATTGGTTAATTCGACAAAAAATGGAAGAGGAAAATAATGATTCTTTTTTCAAGAAGAATTTACAGTTTTCCGTTGCGACACTTATTTAGGAACACTCTGTATATTCAGTTTTTGTTGTAAATCGTTGAAGGTCAAGGTCTTATATTATTGTCACCAATTTACCCAGACTGTCGTTGATCTTTCATCAAGAATGCATAAAGAGCTATCGATGCAAAATGCATTATATACAGGGTGAGTTATTAATAATGGTACACAGCTTAATGGCAGATTGTTAACGTCAAAATATAGTGATTGAGTCAAACATGCCTTAATCAATCCCCTTTTCGTTCAAAAAATATTTTCGATTTTTTACTATACAGGGTGTTTCAGTTTGAGTGAATCAAACTTTAACCACAAACAGAACACAATAAATAATTCAGAATTGCCTTATAAAGCAAGAGTCTAAGTCTCATCGTTTTCACTGTACAGGGCCGTATTGGATGGTTTTTAAAATCATAGTGAGCGGTTTAAATCATACTGAAAAATATTCCAGTGACTGAACATTCTAAAGCGCAGTTGCGAAGAAAAATGGAGGGAAATACAAATTTCAGCAATCCTAAAGTAATCTTACTATTTAAATAAAATGCCGGTTCTGTTCAGTTACTGGTTACTGTTCATTCTCTGGTCGAGTCACCCTATATGGTTCTTTTGTAGAATTTTTTATTTATTTATTAAACAATATTGTATCTACTGGTGAACCCAATTGATACAAGATATTTATTTATTCTTTGGGACATAAAATGTATAAGAAACGTCATAACTGTTACAAACAAGTTGTTAAAAACGAAATTACATTTTAAAAAATATTTAAACACACGTAATAACAATCAAAGTGATTTACATACAATTACTAGTGGTGACATACTTACAAAATACAACAAAAAAAAAAAAGAAAAGAAAAAGAAAAAACTGGCAAAGAGCAAAGATACAAAACAAACTAAGCATATATAAGTAACATTATAAATACACATTCATAACAACAATAAAATTAGCTGAGTGTATTACAAATTAAGTTAACACAGTTAACAATGTTATTTATGGAATTATAAAAACCATAATTAGTTCGATGGTAATTGACATGTAAAGCAGTAGTTAGTCTGCATAATTTGGGACGCGTACAGAAAATAAAGATAATAGTTCATTACAATCTATTTTTTCATTAAACAATTTGTGAATTAATTTAATATAATTGCAAGATCTTCTACGTTCTAAAGATTTAAATCCGAGTAGGTGAAGCCTTTCCATATAGATATAGTCGTTTTTATTTATATTAAGTTTAATATAATTGCAAATTTTTCGCTGTATTTTCTCTAGATGATTGATATGTACTTCATAGTCGGGATTCCAAGTAGTACAGCAATATTCCAATGATGATATAACTAAGGAATTATACAATAAAACAATAGTTTTTATGTTGGTAAAGTCATTGACTTGCCTTCTGATAAAACTACTCATATAAAAACATTTCCTTATTAACTCATCGATGTGAAGATCAAATCGCAAAATGGAATCAAACTTAATACCCATATCAGTAATGCAATCAACTCTCTCAAATATTGTGTTATTTATGGAATAATCATACATAAATTTGTTTTTCTTACGTGAAAATGTAATAACTTTCCATTCATAATAATTAAACTCCATGTTATTCAATGAGCAGGAATTTAAATCGGTCTGTATTTTACAACATTCGCCACTATCATTTCACTCAAAAAAATTTTTAAATCGTGAGCAAATAGAATTCTGCAGCTGTTGATAATGATCGAATTATTCGAATTATCATTTACAAACAGTGAAAATAAAATTGGTCCCAAGTGACTACCTTGAGGCACCCCTGATGCTACATTAATTTCCATTGATACAAAATAATTTATTTTAATAATTTGGGTCTGATCGCATAAATATGATTTGAGCCACAGCAATAAATGGCCTGTATAGAGGGCTAATTTGGTTAAGAGGAGGCCATGGTCAACCCGATCGAAAGCCTTCCGGAAATCGATATATATTGCATCCAATTGGCCGCCAAGTTCAATATGATTCATCAAATAATTTGTGTACAATAATAAATTAGTTTCTGTACTACGACGAAAATAGAAACCATGCCACGATAGACTCAAAAACTTTTCCAATAGAACAAAAACAACAAATTGGTCTATAATTACTAATATTGGTCTTGGTAACACATACTATTTAGAGACATGTGAAAAATAATAAATATGGGAGAAACTAAGGAGGGACTACATCATTTTGAAAAGAAAGGAGGGATATTATCAGGACCAGCATTAAACATCTCTTTTAAATTCAAAAGCTTCTGAAAAACGTCCTGACTTACAGGCAGTTCAATAGAGAATAACGTATTACAATTATTATAAAACAGCTATTATGATGTATGTAATTATTATTTTTGGACTTAGTACTGAATAAAATTCTTGTGAATGTCTGTAAAATAGACGATATTTTGTACACGGTATACCCATGTTTCTATTGCTAGACTAATTTTTTTTTATAGAAATCAGCGCTAATATAACTTTTATTTCAAATTAATAAAAATGCATTATAACATGGAAACGTATATACTTTTTCATTGTAAGATTTAAAATGTCGAGGTCTTATATTCTCGTCTCTAGTTTAGTCTAATCGATCGATCGATCATTGACCTTTTATGGATAATGCTTAGAATATTCCAAGTGCTGTCACCGTTGTACTTTTTTAATAGCACAAGAAGTAGTTTGATATTGACTTGAATTTGTTGACTCATCACAGACACGGGATTTCTTTATTTTTGGCGTAAATAACAGGGGTGTACTCAGGGTCACATGTTATAGTTATATTACGGGATAACCTATGTAGATTAATCCTCCAAAATTATATTATTATAACTTATTTATTGTAACATACTCGTAGTATTTTTTGTACCCCCTATGAAGACCCTATTTTAAAAATTACGTTTTAAAATAGAAAAAAAGAACTCATTCATCCCAGCGTAGATGTTTGCTATTTATAAGCAACCCAATCGTCTAGTTGACATCTGCTAGTTTTATTTAGGTTGCAAATTCCAGACAGTCTCTTTTGACTTTAATTCAGAATCATTTTGCTTAGCGACTACCTTATGAAATCATTGTGAATTGTGCCACAATTGAAAATTGAATTTTGGGTAAGTTTTCTCACTGAGCTGCCTTTCTAGTGGTACAGATTTACATGTTGCTGTGAATAGATAATCAAAAAGATAATTAAGTTTCCTTTGCAAATTCATACTTCGAGGTATACCCAGACAATAAAATTTCATTTGAGTAACAATAAGGTGTTAGCCTAAATATGTATATAATTGGCCAGCTACTGGTAAGTTTAATGACATTTGATGTGAATACGTTATAGTTTTGATTGTCAGTGATGGCCAATGTAGAGATCCATGAATAATGCTTGTGTGTATCTTGTAGTGTGTTTGTCACTGTACTCAGGTGGTGTGAATTATGATTTTGACACCTGGTGCTGATGGATTAGTTGTGAGGCGGTCCTCACGCTAAGTATAACCACAAGACGGGTGGAGCACTCTGGGTGGGTGTTTTGCGAGTTTGCTAACACCCATCGCACATCTGGAGTTGTCAAGTTGGAGAGGCGTCAAGAACAGTACGAAAATGCTTAGATCTGATTAGACGTTTAATATACAAAAGAGTTTGGTGATAATTATTATCACAGTTGATTGTGCAGTAGGTACATGTCTAATGTTAAAAGGATGCATTCACATTTATAAATAAAAACAAAGTATATTGATTTTAATCATTGTCACATCTGATTACTGGCTAATAGGTACATATTTAATTGTCACTCACAAAAAAAGATAATCTCATCTCACATTGACAAGTCCTGCTCTGGATCGATATGAGGCTATGTGGAATATTTGTCTTATGTATTTATGTTTTTTTTTAGTTAGGTACTCATATATTTACGCACGCAAGATGGAAAACAAATATTCACATGTCAACGTGTTAATCTACAACCGATTTCAGTCGTTCTCACCCTCTTCAACCCTCTATTTCCCCTTACAAAATTAGTTGTGTTGGGTTACATTCCTCGATGAACAAATCTGCCTAATTAATAAATAAACAGCTGTAAGCACAATTAGAAGAAAAGGAAATCTATTTTATAAGGAAATATATGAGTTACTTTTTTTTCTTCATTACAAGCTTCAGTTCTGGATGATCCAAAATTAATAAAAAATGTAAACAAAATCGCTATAATTTTTATTTAAACCCCAATTTGGATCCAGCTGTGGTTTGTTTAAATATGATTATGATGATGGGGCAATGATACTGGTTTTCTTTCAGCTGGTATTTGCTCTCTTTAAGTGTCTGTTCTTATTTTCCCTCCCAAGATTATTTGCTTACTGAAAGGAAACGATAACCTGCTCAAATGTTCAGCTTATCACGTTACACTGTCTGAGACAGTCAACGCGATAGTTTTAAAATGAACATAAGTGATATGGAACGATTCAATTAAGATTGGACAGTACAGTTTTTTTATTAAGAGTAGAAAATATACAGGGTGTTACAAAATTCGCGGACACGGACTGTGGGATCATATTAAGCTAGATAAGGTGATAAAAAAGTGTCTTTTTCATTTTTCAATCAGACCAGTATTTTTCGAGATATAGCAGTATCAAATATCCAAAAATAATAAAAATACATATTTATAAATTTCAATTTTCAATCATTAGATAAACAATTACGACAAACGAGTTACAACAATTGTTCAAAATTTCCACCGTCTGCTGTTAAACATGCTTAAGCACATTGTGCTACTGCTGTAATGGAGTTGCGTATCACCTCTGGTGTTATTTGCTGTATTGATTGAAATAGGCGGTTTTGCAATTCATTCAAATTTGCCACTGGTGTTCTGTACACCAACGTTTTTAAGAAGCCCCAAAATAAAAAAATCACATGGCATTAGGTCTGGAGAATGATGTGGCCAAGCAAATGGACCGCCTCTGTCAAGCCAACCTAACTGCATGATTATTTGAAGCTCCGAGAGCCATCACATATCATACTATTCACGATTTGAATAATTGTGGCCTATTATTTTGCAGTTTGTATTGATAGGTACTTTTACTGTACTCTAACGATGTCAAAGTATTGATAAACGCTTTCTGAATTGTCATTAATTGTTATAGAGCTGTCTGTTTTAAACAATACAACAAATAACACCAGAGATGGTAGGTACGCAACTCCGTTCGAGCTGTAGCACAATGTTCTGAAGCATGTTTAGCAGCAGGTGGTGGAAATGTTGAACAATTCATTTGTCATAATTGTTTATCAAATAATTAAAAATAGAAAATTTTTATTATTTTTGGATATTTAAAACTATCGTATCTCGAAAAATATAGGTCTGACTGAAAAATTATAGAGAACTTTTTTTATGACCTTATCTACTTTAACATGATCCCAGAGTCCGTGTCTGCGAATTTCGTAACACCCTGTATACATTTTTTATTTACGTACCAATGCGGTCAGAATATACTATTAATTTTATTATCTATTACTATCACTATTTTTAACAGTGGTGAGTAATATTGTAACACTGGAAATCTAACCTAAAGAAAACACAATATTTTTCTCTAGAGAACTAAAACCAGAATTTTTTCACACAGCAGAAGCTGTCATTCAAAAAGAAATGTGAGGCGTCCAATAAATATTTAATGATTATATTTTTAAATGGTCGATTGCAACTATTCCCTACTGAATACTGCATGAAAGGTCCTCTAAATGGATTTAAAGCTTGATAATTATCAATTTAAATTCTATGGCTCTTTCCAGTTCCAATTAAATTAAAGAAGGAATGTCACTTCTTTTTGTATAATGAAATTAAAACTTTTAATTGCTGAAAGTATTACCTAGATACTGGGTTACTTGATTTTTGAGGCAAATTTTCGATTTCCATCGTCGATTGAATCAACCACAAGTAAATGTATCCATTTCCTTTTCACTAATTGGTACAGTGTTATTTAACCTACAAACTATAAGGGAGATCTTTGTGGATTGTTAAAAAATTATACTAATCTTGGGGCCTAAAGTGTATCAAATATTTTCCAAATCTAAATTTGCTCTCTAATTAACTAAATAAAAAAAAAACAACTTTTAAACTTTTATTTGTGTATGCATGTTAAACTATTAAATTGTAGTAAAGAAATATTTTTATAATATGTTTATTGTGGCCTATTAGGAAGATTTCGGTAACAAAATAAAGGATTAAACCAGTAAGAACCTATATTTTAAAGAATAAGTATAATATGCAGCAATAAATACCTATCCATCTAACATCCATTAATCATATTCCTAATTTACTCAGGCTCATTAATCCTTTGTCTCCAGACTATACCTTTACCATAGTACAGATTGATCATGAAACAGCTGTCTGTACTCATTCATGCTACGTTTACGTTTACGTAGTATTATATATTACCTCTGTTGTATGTTTTCTGGTGCTATCCTAACCTCTTATTATCATTAACTGTTGCAAATAATGTCCAATAATGTAGTGAAAATAGTAAGAGTGAATATTTAGTGTGACAAATAATTATTTCATATTTTGCTTGTATAATCAAATTACCAAATTAGATTTACATTTCGAGTACTTCACCTACTATTACAACATTTTGATCACTGTTTTCTCATACCAATGTCGAATGAAACAATAGTGTGAAGATAGCATCACTCCCATTTGGAAGTGCTGCTATTTTCGATTAAAATAGCAAAGTCATAAGGTTAAATAGCATGACTGGTGTTATTTTAATGCTTCAGTAAAATTTGTCTAGTTGACGACACTAGAGAAAAGTTTGTTTCTTTGCAGCTATATTCGATTCTTTATAATTGTTTGAATAAATTTGTGCTTTAAAAATTAAGTTGTTTTCATAAAATTTTGATTAGCCAATGAATGTTTTTTGATAAAGAAAATCTGAATTATTGCTAACAAAACAATTTTAATTTAAAAAAATGAATAAAAATTGAAAAATTACTTATTACACTGATTTTTAGCAAAAGGGACGAATTTTATTCCGGGCACTAGGAAAAAGCAGTGTTTTGAAATTATTCATTAAGACACTTTGAGGTTGAAAAGTTACAGTCAATATCCTTATTTTATGCATTATTTGCAAATTTTTACCTTTTTTCCAACCAACATTTTCACTTCTAATTTTTTTTTATCAAAATCCAATAATTACGACTGGTAAAAAATAGTTTGCAGTTTTCAAAACCCTGCATGGACCATTATTTCCGAGTAATCGATTTCCAAAGTCAAAAATAATTTTTTTGCTTTGATCGACGATAACTTAGCAACAAATCATCGTATAGGGCTTCGAAGTCGCTCAAATTGAAGAGAATTAAATTATCTAAAAGATCTTTATAATGAAATTAACAAAAAAAAAAATTTAAATTCATAGGCCTTTTTAAAGATAAGCAGAAATTTGCAATTTTTTTTCGTTGATTTTCTTATAATTACTCAAAAACTGCTGAAGCTAGAAAAATTTAAGCGTCAGATCCGAAAACTAGAAACTTGAGGCTTCCATTTCCTTTTTTTATTCTCTCTACGACCACTTCCTTTCAAATTACAGCTCTTTGAAAATCACTCAAAATCTGGAGATATTTTTAATATCCCTTAATTTCTGCTCCTTCTGTATATAGTACCAAAAGAATATAGATTTGAGACATTATTTTTACAATATTTTTCCTAATTTGAAAGTGGAGTGAAATTTGAGGGAATTTTTTTACAGTGTGTGGAAGTTAAAACTGTTTTCATACCGAAGGATTTAATAACAAATTCTGACTAGATTTAAATTGCACGAAACTGTGAATCATTATTTTTTTGTACAGTAATATTTCTAAAAAAGTTAAATAAACGTAGAAATTTTAATGCAAAAAATGCAACTTTCGTAATTTTCCAAATACGGAATAGTGTGTTACAAATTACCAAGCGCTTGGAATTAACTCATATTAAAATACACGTCTTCCCCGTTTAATTTGGGGAAAGCTTAACCGTATGTGCGAATTTCAGATTTAAACCAAATTACAACTAGACGTCAGTCAGGGTTGCCTCACCTTTTGCAGCGCTACTGGAATGCAAAATCATTTTTCTTCCGCAGCGAGTCTAAATGATATTAATGAATGGAGCGTAGATTACGAATATTAAATAGATAAAAGTCATAAAACTTCGCCATTAATTCATCAAAATTGTTAAAATGATTTTTGTAGCCTCGGTTGGATGTAGTCTGTGACAGTGACAAAGTACGCCAGTAAATCACTGTTTAGATAGACCACTAGTATTCCAGGAATACGGAAACAGTGGTAGCTAGAATACTGCTGAACTAGTTAGGTGGGACATTTTTATTAAATAATCGTGAATGTTTGCAAACATAATTATACTCTAATAATAATAACTACTTTCATATTGTTCATTTTGCTAAGGATGCTTTATAAAAAAATTATTAGTTTTACATAATTTATAGTGGATATTATGACGTAATAACTTCTCAATATTTCATATTGTCCACTGTTTTGGTATTCTTTTGTTGTTTGTAATAACTAACCATGTCTAAGAAGTGGTCTATTTTACACATAAATTTCAGTTATTTGTCCTTTTACTTGTTCTGAGATGCCTTATTGATGGCTTGAATATTTTTACTCGTTATCCACTTCCTTTGAAATCTGATGCAGTTTCTCGTTCAAGTGGGATGTTCGAAACTGTTGACGGCAATGTGTAATACATAGGAGGTAACTTTCTGTAAACACTATGCGCTAGGATCTCATCCGATTTACTCGTAACAAGAACATTTCTATTATGAAATTGATATCTGAATGTATTCCATTAATATGATTCTGAGATTCATGATGCTAGAGATGATAAATGTATCGTCAACATAATTATCTGAACCAACGCTTCAGCATAACTGTTTCCTATTTCAGAGCTTTCTGGTGCATCCTTTTTCCGAATCTACTAATTTATCATCTTCGTTTTCGCTATGAGACTTCGATGAAGTTTTTTCAAAGCTTCATTAACTCTGTGAACATTTGATCTGGATTTAGTTGGAGTACAACACCTGAAGGAAGATATGGTCTGACTTCTGCAGAACTAATGTCCTGATGCGTATAGCAACTTGTTTATATGTGTATATTGGACAAAGGGGAAGGCGTATTACCACGAGGAATACAAGTATCAACTAAGAAATAACTGGAGAGAAATTAGCAGATAAAGAGCACACTAAGGTCCTAAGTAGTAGCAATGCTCTAATGAGAGAGATTTTTCCTAAAGTTTTACCTAGAAACTTATAGAAGGAACAAAATTATTTTAATCGAGATGAATCTGGGAACGACTGAGGTAAAAATGTAACCTGAAGAGAAATACGTGACTTCAAACCATGCACCTTAACGACATAGACCGACATTCACAACAAATATAAACAGCGACCATTTAATTTTTTTCATTATTGTTATGTATAGAATGGCGTAAATTATGGGTATTAATCTTATAATTATTAGAGGTAAACATTTACCTAATTTTTCCTTGATTACAGTATATCCTTTCACTTAATTATCGAAGATGACGCTGTCTAGCTATCTGATGGATAATCATAATAAAGTTATTTTTATTAATAACACGAATGTTCTGGTAGGTACTTACCGTAGATGTATCAATGATGTTTTATGACAGGTGTCTTACCCTCGTATCCCTTGTCTAATATCACTTGGATTTCCCTATCTTTTTAATGACAAATCTGTTTATCTTACTTTGAGGGACAAATATCCAACATGACAATGCCATCATAACTTAGGTTTTAATATCAAATTAATCTATACATTTCAAGGGCCATGATATTTGCTTGTGTCACTCAGATCCGATAGTCCGAGAGCCCGTGGTACATTTTAGTGACCAATAATACCAAGGCTGATTTTCTTCCATATGTAAGGTCTTTTATTTATTTATTTATTTGACTACGTATCCAACAGGCATATGCCCAGTTACAAGATACAAAACCAATGTAGCAATACAACACAACTCATTCGAAAATATATGTCAATAAATAGAATTAATAATAATAATTAATTGAACATGTCAATATACGCAATATACCGGTACAAAATATAGTAGACATATAATATACATACATATACACACATAAAAATATATACTAGATCAGCAAAACTAGAGTAGATATAAAATATATAAATTCATTACACATAAATAAATACATAGCAGACATATAAAATATAAGTATAAATACATATAGATAGACACGAATAAATAAAATAGTAAAAACACAAATAAAGTATTAAAACTATAAATTAACAGTAAAGAGTCCGTATTTTATTTCATTAATAGTGCAAAAAAATGTATATAACCTGTCCTCAACATTGCAATAGTTGACAATCATCTGATATAAAGGAAATGCTTTCATAACCTTAGTTCTTACAGTGGTTAATTTAAATACAGGGTGGCCAAATGAAAACGAAACAGAGCCATTTACAGGAACTGCGTCAAAATTGTAGAAAAACGTTCAGACCCGTCGATTTCAGATTAAAGGGGGACATTCTTTGCTGGTATTTTTGACTCCGCCACTTTCACCCAAAACATTTAAATGGCATTGGGGGTTGAGTAATATTTCTTTTGAAAGCTCTTACAATTCTCTTTACAACAGATTTTAAATTTTATAATTCCGCCAATACTTATTAAGAATTTTGATTTTAAAGTTGAAGCTTATGTACAAACAATTAGTAACGGTAAAAATGTGTCATTCGAGTTAAGTACGCCAATGGTATAAATTTAATATTTATTGTGTTATATTGGTTTTTGGCGATTTGTTATCACTTTCATAAAAAAACACAATGAACGTAAAATTAGTGGATTCCAAATTATTTTCTAGTATTATTTGGAAGCGTTGGTTGGTAGTTTATTTAATTGTGTTTTTGAAAATTAAACACTATGGTTTATTCCATTGCGGAAATGGTAGATATCATTTCGCTTTACTTTATGAACAATAAATGTACGAATAGAACAGCTCAGCTATTTAATGAACAACATCAAGATCGACATGTCAGGAGAAAGTATGTTCTAGAGTTAGTAAAAAAAAATCAAGATACAGGGAATGTAGCCAATAAAAAACGAGAAATTGAAAAATCTATAGTTAATGAAGCTAGTGAAGTTGCAGTTTTGGGACAAGTACGAGGCAGCACGTTTTCTACGGAATTGGATTGGGAGAAGAGGCAGCATTGAGTGGCCTCCACGATCACCGGATTTATCGTCCCTTGATTTCTTTTTGTGGGCATACCTAAAAAGTAAAATCTATAAAACACAGCCAGCGTCGCTGGAAGATTTGCGTCGAAGAATCGTCGACGAATGCCGTGGGATCACTCCGGAAATGCTTCGGAATGTGCGCGAACATTTTGAACAAAATCTTTATTCCTGTATGGAAACGGGCGGTCATCAGTTTGAACATTTAATCAACTAAGTAGTAAGTAAGCAACTAAACATAATTTAAATTTTAAAATGTTAATTTTTTTTAAAGTATTTGGCCAACCTGTATATTATTTTCACGAGAAGTAAGCCTAGGAACTTTGATTTGAATTTTGTTCAGTAACCAGGTGCAATAAATTAAGTTGTTTAGTATTTTATGTAAAAATACAATTTGATGTGTAATTCTACCTGTTTTTAACTGATTACAATGAAAACGATGAAGTAGGGCATTATGTGGATATCCTCTTTCAGGACATATTTCGTCAAGCTTAAAAATGCGACAAATAAAAAAAAATTTTTTTAACTTTTTCCAAGGTCCCAATGTGTGCACTATAAACAGGACTCCAGACAATTGATGAATATTGCAATTTTGACCTAACAAAAGATTAATAATTTCATAGTATGTATGCTGCGGAATCCTTGACAAAAGCGTATAATAATACTTAAAGATTTATAAGCAGGTGATGCAACTATCTCAATGTGTTTTATAAAATTTAATCAAAAGATTCATAAAGTAATTTCATAGTATGTATGCTGGTGAATCCTTGACAAGAACGTATAATAATATCTAAAGTTTTATAAGCAGATGATGCAACTATCTCAATGTGTTTTATAAAATTTAACTTAGCATCGAAAACAACACCAAGATGGATAAAATTTATTACGCCCTGTAGATCAGCAATCAAGCGAGTCCATTCATTTTCAAGTTTCCCATTTAATTCATGGCTATTAAAGCGTGTGCGGTTTGATATTTTTAAATTTAACGTCGCCATAAATTTCGCCGTTCGGTAAAATTTATGACTTCTCTTTAAAATAGTTTTACAACAAAAACATTGCAGGAAAAGGAAATAATAATAAATCGAGCCCTCCTCGCCTCTCGTTAAAAAAACTAATAAAACCGTAGTTAAGCACGATCATTAATTTGTGACACTGCGCTTTTTAAATGAGCTTTACTTGTGTACGGAATTATTAATTCGCATTCTGGTTTTAGCGAAAATAAACCTCGCCCGACACAGATTTTTCATTATTTTAATTTACTTTTCCTGTAGCGGGGCCGCCAGTTGTTTTTCGGCGAACGGTCGTAATTTCGCGATTAAAATTTAACAAGAGGAAATTTATTATCGGATATTTTTTCGTTTTAATTCCAAAAGTATGGACCCACGAAAGAGCATGCAGTGGAAACATTTTGAAAGTCAGGGAAATAATAATGCACGGGAGTGGATTCACATACGTTTTTTCATGAAGTTGTCAACTTTTCAAACAAAGGCTTTTTTAAACTTCCGATTCAATTTTGACGTTTCTTAGTCACAATATATTTTTTTGCAATTGTCGTAAAATATAATTTTAATCTGTTTTCTATTGTTAAGAATACACTTTAGTTAACTGAAATAGTCGAGAGTGAAAGTTTTATTTGCGAGCGATAGCGAGTAAAAAAATAATTTGAGAATCGTAATCGAGTATTAACCAATATTTTTTCGAAAACTGTATCCTAGAGTTCAAAATTTACTAAAAATGCGAAGAGAAAATGTTGACATTTACAATTAACTTACTTGATATGTATGTCACCTACAACTTACTGCATATATTTTAATATCAAATAATCATTAGCGCGTCAGTATCTGCTCCTAACTCTGATGCTTGTTCAATAAAATTACCCAGTGCCTTAATCAAGGCACTACTGCAGTGAGCGACTTATTATCATCGAATGGAGTCAGTTTTCACAATTGGACGAAGCTCGAAAGTATTATCTTTGGGGTTCGACAGAAACGACTAATGACGTCATCAATTATATTTTTTCCAGAAACATACCCAAATTTTTTTCCTGTTAAAAAGCTCTCTTTTTTTCTAACAAACTTTTATTAGAGAATTAATTTTTTCTGTATTATTTCCCGTTTAAAAATTATAAGCAATATCGGCCTAAAGAGTTTCAAAAGAAATACCTACCACCTAAAGATCACATTAGCGGAGGAAGACTCAAGTAGTCGTTGGAAAATAATTGGATGTTCGTTGTAAAGTGCATAAATGTCATTAAGAATAAATAAAAGGATTAAACTCGATAATTATTTAATACAGTTAAAACAAAAGGTGATGATAACAATAACTAAACTTAAAAAATGAGACAAATGCTTTCATTCTAAGTACATACTAGGGTGGCCCAAAAAAACGAATATTTCTTTTTTAGTGTCTCTTGTGAAAATATGATAGTTTATCATGTTTTAAGAGCCTCCTCAAGAAATCAGCTCAAAAAAAAAAAAAATTTACAGATCGCTCAAGATTTTTAAAAATTTCCAAAATCGTCAAAAATTAATTTTTTTAAATTTGTTTTCTCGTTATTTTATCATTTTCTAGGCTGAAAAAAATCTCGATTCTGAAAATTTCAAATCGATATTTTAATTTCTAAAGGTCACTCATAATTATTTTAACTTTCAAAGTAGTGTACCTACCTAACATGTGTTCGAGCGACCTCTAAAAATAAGTATCAACGAACTAATAACTTTTTTATTGAATTTGAAGAACAAAAGAATAGAAATAAATCACGAGACACTTAAAAAATTTCTCGAGACAAAATTTACTACCGCATTGTGAGCATCAAATATTTATAATTTTTTAATTTTTCAAAATTTAAGTAATTACCAATATAAATCAAAAAATTATGAAAGAAAACGAATATAAATGATATCAATGTTTTATAAAATGCTTTAAATTATTAATTATCATATTTTTATATATGTATTATGTAGGTACAAGGAAAAAGACTTGGAGAAAAAATATAAAGAAGCGGTATATAAATTCTTTTTGCTCCTACAACAAATTAACACTACCTCGCATTATGTCACTACTTTGTCAGCAGTTCACTGAATTGGAAAAGGGAGACGATATAATTGGACTACATTTCTACGAGTTTCGTGTTGATTAAATATTACAGCGTTTCCTTGTTCCTTATTTTACTTTACTATTTTATTTTTAATTCTGATCGACATAATAGTTTGCAGTTTTGGAAAATCTCATTGGTATTAAGTTATTGTAATCTAGTGATCTTCTTTGTTTGTATTATCCTCATTACACTAGACCACGTTATTGTGAAATCACTCAATTATACAGAAAACGATTTTTAGAAAACTAAGTTCTAGCTGTTGCTGCACATTTCGAAAATCGATTTATCGGGAGAATCGTTTATTGTATAGAAATAAGTGAAGAGTACGGTTTTTAATGAAAAATCTTGAGATTAGGTATCTAAAAAAATATATTGCTAGTATGATACCATGACATTTGTCAAAATTAAAAATATGCGTTGGAGTCAATTATTTTTTTTTAGGCATTGTAAATATTAAATGATCGGTTTCAATATCAAATCATGGAACTGTATCTGTAGTCCACTACGCCAGAATTGTATCCAAATGGATAAGGTAATTTCAAAGTTAGATCCCAAATCATAAATCTCTTGGTATCTCTTTATATTTCCGTTCAAAAGAAAAATCAAGTGGCATTGATACCATCATAGTTCATATGCAGAAATTGCGTTCAAGAAATTTAGAATGGGAAAAATGTGCTTCTTACATTTTTAAATCAGAAGTAACAACATTTATTGAGTTATTATTGAAAACACTATATTATTTATGACATTTTACAAAAAAGATAATAATAATTTGGCATATTCATTTTTGACTATTTATTTATTTATTTATTTATTTATTCTTAACTAAGAAGACTGCATTTTCCAAGTATTTGTGCTTAGGTTTAGGTGACAATATGTTCCAGCGCTTTAAAGCAATTTTAGTATGTTTGTGAATAATCAACTCCTTTAACCCCTTAGAACGTCAGAATACAGCAAATTTTGGACCTGTGTGTTGAAGCTACTATACAATTAAATATTTAATTTTTGTTGCAGATTCGCTTGCCAGAAATGAAGTACATCCTGAAATCTGCCATCACAGCCAAGTCCTCGTACCACATACCCTGGTCCAACAAAGCCACAAAGAGGCTGGCTGTTCTTGCCGCCACCACACTATGCCTGCTGTTGGCGCGACTTCAAATTATGGGTTCCCAACTACCCGTTTTTACCAGATTCGATAATCCCGCATCTGTTGCTGCCACACCTACGAGACAACTTACCTACCACTATTTGATCAGCGTGAACCTGTGGCTGCTGCTCTTCCCCTGTAACTTGTGTTGCGACTGGACTATGGGCACCCTGCCCCTGGTGGAGTCGGTCTTCGACGTCAGAAATCTTGGAACTGCGGTCGCGTACGTGTTTTTACTCGTACTGGGCGTCAAGGCCTTCACCACGGAGAATAAGCAGCAGAGCATGATACTCTTGATGGTGAGAGTTTTATATATTTTTTATCATCAGTAGTTCCTTCAGTGTTGCCAGATTCATACACTAAACTGACAGACATAAATAGGCTAATGGCCAGAATATGATATACGTATTTAATTATGGTTACTAATTTCAGATATTAATAGTTGCTGGTTTATAAATTAATACAGTTATTTTGACAAATATCGTCGGACCAGTAAAATATGAATTAAGGTACTATAGTTATTAAAGTTTTCAGATAGTATGGATATTTTGGGTGTATAAATTATAAAATAAATTACTTTTGCAATTATGTTTTGCAAACGAAAAAGCTTCTAACTTTGTGGCATATTGCCCCATCTGACAAGGATGTTTTCCTCCTATTTCTTTCCACTATGGAAGAGACTCCCTCTAGCGGAGGATGTGGAAACTCCCCTCAGTACACTTTCACACATTTAGGGTTTTCCCAAAATTAGTAAAGCATTTCTTTATTTAAAATCTGACTACGCCGCTGAATTTTATAACTCTTCAGTTGAGATTGCGCAAAATTTTGTGAAAAAGTATTTAGTGCTAATTATGTGTGTATATTATTATTTCTGTTCTTTCTAAATGAGGTATGAAAATGTAAATAAATGAAATATACCAATAAAATGGCTGAACAATTCTTGGAGTAGCTGTCACATCGTCGGCTTAGGTGACATTACGAGAACCATATCGCTTTCTTCCCCAGAAAAAAACTGCGGAAACTGAAGATTTTGTCCTGTAGTCGGCATTTCTATTGATTTTTTCAGATGAGTCGTTCCATGTGCTTTTAACCCTTTGTAACCTGAGGGGTTATTTCTTTAATTATCTATCTACCGTTATGACCAGTATCATAACGAGTCTGGATTTCAAAAGAGTTTACTATTTAATTCTCGAAAGGGAGTTTATAATTATCATTATACTTTAATTAACACGTGGGAACTTAGAAATGTTGTATGTTCAGAGAATGAATTTCAAGCACTTACCCTCTATTGCTTACGTAGAATGTAATCCAGTGGCTGGCTATACAGGGTGATACTGAAGTTGAGAGAAGCAAAAGGAAACACCAAAACTTCCAGGAAGGGTTTTAATAACAATAAACAAAACAAACAAACAAAATAGCAACACAACGGCTCGAACAACATTATTAATTAATTTATTGACACGCGACAGCGTACCGAGATTCAGGGAATGCGCGCTCCATAGCAAAATTTGGAATGACTTTATCCATTATTAAATTAACCCGAGACTCTAAAACTAAGTAGACTGCTCAATGTGAAACTCAAGGAAGAACTGACTTTGTTTCGTAGATCTCTCCTGAATTCGACAATTCGCTTCGACACGCCCATTTCTTGGGTCCAGACGTTTCTGTTCTTATCTTACTGGCGGGAACCCTGGATATCGGGACGCTTTGGCATAACTATGCCATGTTAATAGTTATCTAAATAATTTTGAGACTAAACTTACAAATAACCCTAGCCTTCCTCTAGTGACTCCGTGTAGCGGTACGGGACGGATTAGTCGATCTCATTTAATATATCCTTATAGCTTGGAAAATCCGCCAAAAAACCAGCTATTTTACTTATTACTTTCTTTTCCTCACAACATTCTAACAACTTATTCTTGGAATTCCTACGTTCCTCGGAATGCATTTCGCGCGTTATTTGAAATATCGATTCTTCTCTTTATACCTACTCAACACATGACCCCGACTCTAAGTGAACTTGTTCAAAAAATATTGCTAAATTTCGTGAAGCCTTCCCCGAGGACGGTCTTGGCAACGTTAAGCCTACTTGAAACCCATTAACTTTCCGATAAATTAGTGCACTTAGTACTTTTTGGCCTATCCGTTCTGAGAACCTACAAATAAATTACTACGCGTCCCGGCTTTTGTTGCATCTTTGTCTCACTTGAAATCTCGTTTCTTTTGGATTTCTATTGCTTTCTTGCAGAGCATTTACCAAAATCTTCTCCCTCACACTAGAATTCTGGTTAACGCGTGTCTGTATCTGCCCTGTGCTCCTTAGCTTCTGATTTTTCTACGTCGTTCTTCAAGGTATCTTTGTACCCGTCCGATTGTTGGTCCTAGGTCTTTACGAGAAAAGTCTATTATTTATTATTCTCATTCAATCTAAATTTATAGTCATGGAAAAGACAGTTTTAGCAGAATGTGAACTTGCACAAAAACCTTGACATTTATTTTCATTTTTGTAATGATTAGACATGAAATAATCTGATAACCATAAAATCTAGATATTCCTGGTAATTACGAGATTATAGTATTGGAATTATACATTAGAAATTTCTTTCCACTTTCCTTAAGTTTAGACATAGTTTCTTTATATTCCACCCTGCACAATTCTGTTGTGCAAAAATTTCTGTTTAATACCTGAAATATGCTCGCTCACTCATTATTTCGCAAAATTGCAAACTATATGTATTTTGTATGGATGGAATTTATTATTCTTCAAAATGGTTTGTATGCTAGTTCGATTGATCCCAGACACAGATGCCAGCTGCCTCGTACTTAATGTAGGATCAAGATGAACTTGTCCCAAAACTGCAACTTCACTAGCTTCATTAACTATAGGTTTTTCAATTTCTCGTTTTTATTGGCTACGTTCCCTGTCTCTTGAAATTTTTTTAATAACTCTACAACATACTTCCTCCTGCAACATACTTCCTCCTGACATGTCGATCTTGATGTTGTTCATTAAATAGCTGAGCTATTCTGAATGATGGCGTTTTAAAGACAAGAAATCGCACTTTTAGTAGGACAGTGATAGAACAAGCAGCTCCATCCAGGAAGTGACGAAACGTAACGCTGAACTAGATCAACTTCCTTCAATTTTTCGCATTGAAAGATCACGGAGAACATGTAAATATCAGAAAATGTACCTTTACTGTCTTGTCAAGTAAATTTGTAAAGATACTCAAAAATTGTGATAAAGCATCTCTTCATAGTTTCCTAAAAGCATTATACGGGATGTGATTATGTTTATAGTACCGTAGGCAATTCCCGGTATGTTCAACAGGCAGGTATACAAAATCCAGGAAGCGTAAGATAAACGTACTAGCTAAAAATATGTTTTTATTGCTTATTTTGGATGTCAGTTGTTTTATACCTGTAAGAGAGTTGTATATTACAGGGGCGTAAGATTAAAAGTTTTCAATATAAATATTGGGGAGTTTAATAATAATAATAATAATAATAATAATAATAATAATAATAATAATAAAGGTCTTTATTATCCTTTTGGGATAAGGGCGAGTTTCAGCTCGACTATCTAAGTAGCCAGCTGTTCTTCCAACTAACCCTTAAATTCGCAGTAATTTGAACAAAACATTATATAAGTTTAAACACAATAATTTTTTTTTATAAAAACAGAACTATTACAAATTACAGTTTGTTGACAGTACCTATGTTATAAGGGCTCTATTGGACAGCAACCATGGTGACATCAAAAATGTATTTTTTAATCCTATTCAGAGACATAAACTTGGTACAATTAGGTAAACTATTTACAGTTTTAGTAATATTATATAGAAAGGACCGTTTAAAGAATTGTGTACGATTTACGGGTGGCGTGATGGTATCCTTGCGACGTATATTTACGTTATGAACATCAGTTCTATATACGGAGGGGTTTTCGTTAACAGAACTTTATGGAAAAAATACGCTGAATGAACATACCTTCTATTTTTCATATTCAGCCAACGAATTAATTTAAAAGTATGACTTATATGACCGTACTTACGAATGCCAAAATTTATACGTAAACAATAATTTTGAAGCTTTTAGATTCGACTGGTATCAGATGCAGACAAGCAGGTGTTGTACACCACATCACAATAGTTCATGTGGCTTAATACTAATGAATCACAAAGGACAGCCTTCAGATTACGATTAAGAAATAAACGATTAGCACATATAGCTTTAAGAGCCATGTAACCTTTTGCAAGCATTTATTGATGTGAAGAGAAAAGCCCAAATTTTGATCAATTATTAACCCAAGGTTTTTGACGGAATTATAGAAACTAATATTAACATTATTTATTAAAATCGAGTTGCCAAACTGTTGCACAAAATTTGTTCTGTCTTTTTTATTGCGGAAAATAATAGCCATAGCACACAAGAACAAACAAATTCACAATGCCCCTACAAAACAAATTGCAACTGTAAAAAATAATTTTAAAACGAAAAGTCTGCTGAATACTTTAAAATTGTTTGTCTGGGTTTTTTCACTGTGAGATCTGTAGACAAACAAAACTATTTTCATAAAGTTACCCATGACATTTGTCAAAGGATTTCCTTTTGATATACAAGTTTATTTCATAAGTTTTTTCATAGCTCATAGAATACCCAATAAATGTAGAAAAAATAAAATATGTAGTATTATATGTATTTTTTCACTTGTTGGTACTAGAACACAGCACTTCTCCTGAAAAAATAGCGGTTAACATTGTAATACCCCAATGTGCAGGATGTGACCTCGAATATAATATTGTCGAAAGGTATTCATGAGCCGATGAATAATGAAAACTTTTAATTAAATTCCACCAGAGATTAACCAGAGATTATGCAAAACATCTTGATGAGTTACAAAATACCTTTTCTTTAGCGTTGAAGTGTAAACAAAGTTAACCCTTCATTTCCGCCCATTAGTTGTTATGAAATTCGAAATTTTGCATCAATAATACCCGATTCGGGGTTGTTTTTGCTTACAACCTAAAAGTATTTATAAATTATTTATATTAAAAGTGTTTTTAAATATATTTCCGTGCTGCTGGCATTATTTTTATGAACTAAACAGGAATTAGTACAAAACAGTATAATTTAAACATCTTATCGGAAACTTTGTTGTTATGATTGAAGTTGGTTATGATTTTAACTCATTTTTTATACGACTGCCTTGCAAAAGGGGGTTTTGCGCACGGAAAACACGCTCTGAAAACGGTATTTTGCACATGCCGTGTGCTAAACATTTTGCACACGGTTACGTCATCTTTGCACACGCGTCTCCAGATTGTGATTTTTGTTTGATGTTGTCACCCAAATTATGCAATGTTTCAAGTTGGCTGAGTTTCATAGCAACCGTCACGGCTCCTTTATTTTGTTGATTAGATACTTCAAAAATTGTTGAATTCCCGAAGTTTGGGTGTGAAAATGTGTGATTCTGAAGAGATTTTACAGAAAACAAGTGAAATATGTTCGGAACTACTGCCCA